>NW_018127929.1:2650123-2690678 GCF_001952655.1 Monopterus albus
TTATGTCCTCCATTAGGTCGGTAATGGCCAAAGATGTCGATCGGTTCGACCTAAAACCATATTGGCAATCTGAGAGGATTTTATGTCTATCAATAAATGTGTCTAATCTGTTATTAAAGAGTTTTTCCAAGATTTTTGAAAATTGTGACAACAGAGAAACCGGTCTATAATTTGTGAAGTTGTGCTTATCACCAGATTTATACAGTGGAATAACCTTTGCTATTTTCATATTATTGGGGAACTGCCCAAGTCGAAACGACATGTTAAAAATATGGGTTAATGGTTTGCATATCCCCTCAATTACCCATTTAACAGTTGTCATAGTGATACCATCACTATCACTGGATGATTTATTACCACATTTGTTCACTATCTCTATAATTTCCTTTTCAACTATGGGCTTCAAAAACATAGAACTCATGTTCCTTTCAATTGTATTGTTATTTATAGTGACGGATGTATCATCTGTACAAATGCTTCTTGCTAAACCAGGACCAACATTCACAAAAAACCTATTAAACTTATCTACTACATCCTCCAATCTATTGACCGGTGTATCATTGTCCATGAAATATTGAGGGTAGTTACTCATGCTGGTACTGTTTCTAATCAATTTATTTAATATAGTCCAAGTACCTCTCATGTTATTTTTATTATCCTCTAATACTTTAGCATTATATTGTTTCTTACATCTCCTCAATATCGCAATTAATTTGTTCTTATATAACATATTTTTCTTCCGCCTTTTTCCATTAGCTTACAGGAGCACCAGGCTCAGACAAAAACTGACAACAACCCATCTGACACAATATGACAAGCACTTTGTCAGGCTCTTGAAGCAGTGTCTTCATAGTGATGTGTGGTCAGTCAGCCTGTTAATCTTCATATCTAAACTTCCAAATTGAGAATGAATAAGTCAAGCTGTTCGCATTGTCCCTGCTTTTAATTTTCAGCTTTGATTTTAAAACAGCCATTTCTGAGCTTCCTATTTTTGAGTATGTCTAGTTGCCATTTGTCATTTAGTGGATTATAAATGCCAGAGATCTTGTTACAGTAGGTGCTAATCAACTGTAACATGGTGACCGGTAAAATCCTAGAAATTCACTGAAATGCTATTTTTAAAAATGTCCATTTATGTATAATTTACTAATGCCAAGTATTGCTGCTCTCATATTGAAGTTGTGCATTTTAGTTGTATTGGTTCTTAGTTGTAAAGACTTAAAACAGTCTTAATATCAAACAACCTGTATAAAACAGCAATTATTGGAGGCCTGTTATTGTTATATATGACAACCAGAAGTCAAAGGATTTGTAGCTCTGGCATAAGTATGTAATTCAATTTAGGTTTGACACAATTCACTGAAATGTCCTTGTTTTTATATTTTATTTCAGTAGGTCTATTTTTTGTAGTTAATTAAAGATGCTACAGATTTAAAATATAGTTGAATATAGATTTAAAAAAATAAATCTTGTGGCAATGCTTCTTCACGTTTATATTTTTTGCATATAAGAGTACAAAATATGGTAATTGTTGATGACTTGGCTTCTCAGCTGTGAAAATATATTATCTAAGCCAGACATCAGCTTGTCACTTGTTTCTGTCTTCCCCTTCTGTTCCTGCAGCGGCCCTGGGTATCGTCCTGACCAGTGGTTGCGCCACATCCAGACACTGCCAGCAACAAGAGCTGCCAGGAGTAAGAATCCACTGTTGTGACTCAGATCTATGTAACAGTGCCACCTCCTGGCATCCAAGCACCTTCCACTATGTCTGTGCACTGTTGAGCTTCTTGCTGTTGATGATGTGGTTGTGATATGAAATCACTTTGGAGACACACCACTGGACTAATGGAAGAAACATTTTATATTAGCAACTCTCATAATTTCTTTTAGCTACTCATATTTAGGGCTGAATGAGAGTTTTACTCAGTATGGTGTTACTGGTGAGCACCTTGAAATGGTGGCTTTTGTGACATTGTTAGCTTGGCCTTACAGTCAAAGCAATGGCAGAATAACCCTGGGAATATGTTTGATCAAAGTAATGATGAAGCAGGTTGCAGTCATCAGTACGTTTACTGTGCACATTCACGTACTCAAATGTAGCTTGAAGTAACTGACTGTATATAAATTTATACAGTCAGTGCTTGAGGTATATGGGCAATTATAAAACATCTACAATGAAAGAAATATTTTGAGTAATAAAGTATGTCTTTTCATAAAAAGCTTTCAGGAAAGACACCTCATATGAGCAATGCAAAAACACAGACTTCAGTTACACAAATGTTTAGACCCTCTTGTATCCATAATACACAAATCCCATTTCTCTGTTAACCAGTTTAATATCTGTCTTGAGATGATATTGTTGTGTGTGCAGTATGTTCTCACAGACTATTTACTTTGCAAGATAAAAGGTTTTGTTTTATTAGTTTGCTTTCCAAATCTCCAAGCTAAACTTGGAAAAGCACACTGTATATGGTTCTTCTTTGTACGATTGTAAGAAATATTGTACCGTGAAAGCATGTAATGTTGTGAAAATTTCACATTTTTCAAAAAAAAAAAAAAAGGTTTTGAATACCATATACCACACACAATAAGACAAATGTAGAATTGCTTGTGATTCACATAATTGCATGTGAACAGAGTAAACTGTATTAAACAGTACACCAGCTTACAGGAAAAGTGCTTTTATGTACATTTGAAAATATGTAAAACTCACATGGTAATAGCTGAATTTTACACTAAATGGAATAATACAGAATTATAATTGTCTGTTAGGCTATAACATGGTCATATAAGGTAAGTCAATGATCACTAGCACATTAGGTTAATTTATTATGCTCATTTTACCACAAGGATTTCACATAAGGCCTTGACTGGTTTAGTACTATGTAGGCCTATTTACATACACTTTGTTTTGTATAGCCTATCACAAACCTGTCTTATACAAAAACATTGTGTATTTGCCTTTACCAATCTGTATAAAATGTACAATCTGTGTAAGATTGCCAGATGCAAAACAGTTCTGTTTTACACAGCAGTATTTTAAGCAAACTGATTCTATCCAGCTCCAGTGTTCAATAAAACACGTGATAAAAATGATCCAGTTCTCTCTGAAAACAAAGTGTTAGGTAGGCCTAAACTCACCGTTCAGAATGAGTTTAATATAGTTTTTCTAAGCTAGTTTACGGCACATAATCAATATTAAGTGGTTTAAGAGTACAGTGTATACACACCTGTGTAGTGTTTGCTTTCCACCAAATGATCTTCACACCGCAAATCGCCGCATATGATGCTCTTTGTGCCACAAGCCCATTGTATACAGCGGAGGAAACCCTGTGCCAGGAGCAGCCATCTTGGATAGACAGATCATACTTGAGCCAGGATAACCTGCATACCTCCTCTGAACAGCTCCAGATCACAAGGCTCAAAAGACTTAGTTTCTGGTAAGGAGACAAAATGAGCAATACTCGAACATACTCTGTCACACATATATAGTGTCTAATAAACATAGAGAGACCAATATTTAAATTATGAAACAAAGTGAACAGTTAGGCTAGTCCGTGTTTGCAAGAATTGGCTAATTGAAAAGCTAACAGATGGCTAATACTAGGTTGTGTCTGTCGCTGGTTTCCAAGTATAATAAATATTACCATTCAGTTGTCAGATAATATTAACTTAGCCGAAAAAGGTCTTACTCGGCGATGACTAAATATGAGTTGACGAGCTAATTAGGCCATGTATAAACAGCAATCCAACCTTCGCAGCTAGCTGAAAAACTAGCCAAGGCTATCGCTAGGTGCTATTTATGTGCTGTAACGTATTTGTGACTTTTGTAAAATTGTGCTAATTAGTTTCCCGACTTAGTTATACGGGCTTAATGACATTTACTCGATTGCTCGCGTGCTGTTAAGCTAACGTGTTGTGATTTAACGTTATATGATTTGTTGGAAAAATTCACCCATTTATGTCAGCAAGCAGGTAACTAGCTAACGCAAACTTAGCTGTCCAAAAAGCTAATTTAGGGCCATGATATTTATCAGACACGACTATCTAGCTAACCAGCCAAATAACTGTCAGATTGTACTTCTTATGCTTAATCATTTTGCTAGCTTTTTATGTGCAAACTAACAACAGATAACTAACCAAACCGACCTTGAATTGTACCGGTTGTTAAGCTATGCTAGCCGTCTTTTCGAGGAGCAGGCATAATGTTACTTTGACAAATTAAAGAGGTTTGTTTATTTTTTGTGCTTGCTGGCTGTGCCTTTTATTTCAGGTTTCTTGTATGGAGGTGATGATAATACCGTTTGTATTGTAACTTATCGTTTGACATAAGGTCCGATGCTAAATCCTTAGCGAACAGCGTGCTAGCCTCTTTTTTTAGCTTTACTTTTCTAAAAAACAGATGTATGTAATTTAAGAATTGTAAACGGGCTACAGACTAGACCTTTTATGCGTAAATGTGCTGCAAATTTGGATAGATCTGTCTTTATCCACCATAAAATGCTGCATCATTTCTGTTTCTTGTGCAGGTGCTCTCTGTATGTTTACAGGCGTGATCGTAAACATAACATTGCTTTTATTAGTTTTGATTATGTTATAAATATGCGTCATCATAAATTCAAAATTTATGCATTGTAACAGTGTGCTTCGATTTGCCTGTAAACAGTTGTGATGCTCTCATTGTTTTTAGGGCTTGCAAGGAGTCACATGATTTGCATAGTGGGCCTGGACATCATGGAGGCACTGTGACTCTATATGTGTCATGATTTACTGATAGCCCAGCTCTGATTTACATATAAGTCATGCATCTTTGACTCTGTGAGGAACTGGCTGTTGAGAGGGAGAAGGGCTTTGATGGTGTTTCTCTGGAGAGTGATTCAGTTAGTTAAAGGAGAAGTGCTGAGGCTGGATTCTGGTCGCACCGACTTCACTTGCCTTTTCCTTAATGGACACTCATGATGTTTATTTCTATATAATGAGCACAAAAGAGGTTGCGTATCACAACTAAATCACATTTTGTGACTGGCTGGACTTCTGTAACATCTTACCTTCAAGAGCTCTGAACACTGTCACACTGAGAATGATGCCATACAAGTGTCATGTGACAGGAGGCAGTCTAGAAAAAAGATCTTTAAACATTATGCTAGCATTTTAGTATAGTACTGTTATAATTGTGTATGACTTGTCATGATCTCTGTTTCACTTTGAAACCTTGGGCACCAGATCAGTCTGTGGGACCTTCATGCATTTCATGCACTTCTTTCAGGCATATCAGTCAGACTTAATGTTGATAAGACAGAATTAATGCACTGACTGATAGGAAAAATTTAATTATGCTACTAGTCAGCACAAGTATTTTTTTGTGTAAACAAGCTTGTGAGTAGCAACCATGTTCGTGTGTTTTGGCTTCTCCAATCATACGTCACTGTCTCACAGTTTCATGAAATGGCACGCCCTTAACAATGCAGTCTCTTGAATTGTTTTAACACAGGGTGCATGTCTGTGTGAATCAAGCCTTAGAGTTTTCATTAAAGCAAAGCTGTAGTTCCCTAGATTCAAATTATCCTCAGATATGTAGCCTTGCAGGCCCTCTTAATTTCCTGTCTAATAAATTAGTCTCCTTTATTTCACCCAGTTATTCTGTTTCTTTATGCTATTTAAAATCTGCCCCTTTTGTAAGTCACTTTTCCCTTCATCCCTGTTTCTGAAGTCCTTATCTTTTTACTTGCATGCTCTGTTTTTGTTGCATCTCTGTAGCTCCTCTTATCACATCACATCCACATTTCTTCTGGTTGTGTCATCATGAATCTGGCCAATCAAACATAGTCACTGAACAGCAAATGCAGACGTATTACACCAGCACTGGGCTCTGATGTGACACACTGATTTCAGTTTCCAGGAACTGCTTTAACTGCAACACAGTTCACTGAATTGGTCGGGTCAGAGAAAAACACTGGTTTAAGGCAGACTGTCCTTGTCAGGGACATAGAAACCATGAGGGTGCTGAATTGTCATGCCCCTGCCCTGATTGTTATGGCTGAATTATTTACTTCAGATATGCTGTGCTGCAGCACCATTGTGATATCTAATTATAAAGCAGCCTTTAATGGTCACAGCTACAATATAACCTTGATGTTTGGAGATGGCAATGCAAAAATTTGTTTATGTTGAAACTGAACATGAGAAGAACTGCCTGACCAAATTTGAGCAAGTAAAAAAATTTTAAAAAAGCATCTCCTGCTGGCTGTGTGTTTGTGTGAAGGTTTTTTTTTATATTTACTAGTAGTGATGATATGGCGTGGTAAGTCTGAAGGCTTTTCCCTGCATGCATGCCTTGTCTATGTGCTGTGAGAGAAGTGTGTACAATGAGGCATCACTAGGTGTCAGGGCCTTTTAAAATCTCTGAGCCTATGATGCTGATTCTTGTGTACGTGTAACTGCTACGCTTTTTACGTGTAAAATTAGTCAGCATTACTGTCATGAGAAGAGAGCAGAGTGATACGGTTGCTGCTGTAGAGTTGTGCTTGACTGTTTACTGTGGGGCTGTTTTCATCCCCATCTGTTGTTATCTATTACTTCACATGTATACATGCCTGCCTAAGGTTATTTTAGGTGAAGAATAACAAACCGTGATTGCTGTGTAATTAATATTCAGTAAGACACACATTCTGGGCAAAATGGTAATAATATCATAGCATGCCGGTAAGTGCCAGTCACAGTTTTAAACCTCAGAGATGTCAGTGTTTATAATCAGGCAGAGCTTTGTTTTTGTTGAATATTGTATTCAGAGGCTTTATGAACTATGCACAATATGCAGCACACTTGATTTAATTTTCCCTTAGGCCAAGTGAACATTGGTATAGCATAGGTGGAGTGAGGTGCAGACTTGGAAACATTTTATTACTCAGATGTGAAGCAAGGTAGCTTTAGCTCCAGTGATAACACAAACTGCGGCACCACATCACCTGAGCCATTTTGTACTAGGTTGAGATGTGGATAAATGCCATTTATAAATTGAGCAATGTTGGGTATATAGTATACTAAAATGCGTGCCCTAGTGTATTACATCTTGATTAATGTAGTAGCTGTAAAAGAGTTGATCATCCTTAAATTTAGAAGTGAAATCTCAGCATACATTTTGTCTCTAAAAACAGATGTTTCATCACTTTTGTTGTATTAATATAAGTATTGTAAAGTTATATGCATGGGTAGGGAATCGGTGATCATTTAAGAGTAATGGTTAAAAAAAAACAACAACTATTAAAGTGGTAAATTCTGACCCTAATCATTATTAGTAGCTTGTACACTGGTAGAACAAATCTGTGCGAATGTTTACGTGGTCGGGATGCTTATATTTTATATAGGATGTAAAACATCTTGTCATTGATCACCAAAATGTTAAAAGCACATGGCTATGCAAGTTTTTTTTTTTTTTTTTTGTTGCTTTTATTTATGTAAGCAGAAATGTGAAGTGTGTAGGAAGTGCAGTCACAGCACCTCTTGGTTTCCAACCAGAAGATTATCAATATGCAGTTTAATGTTTGGCTATTTGTATAGACTTAACTGTTGCATCACAGGAATTAAAAATTAATGATCTTGAGAAACAGGCATACATGATATTTATGGTTTTAATCATAGTACTACTACCGTATTTATAGTTTGGAAATTTATAATTGCATAACATTTGCTAATCACCTGTTGTCATGGTTACTCATGGTGTAACTTGGACTGATTTACACAATGTGTAGCTTGTGCTAATTCACATTCGTATGGAGTATGGTCTTTTTATTTCTGTAATATAGCGAGCATGGGCTTCTCTGTACTTGAATTATTATGGCTCTGATAGGATTAATGCTTTCTACAACACTGAGCCTTACATGACCACTTGAAATGAAAGTGTATATAATAGATCTTGTGTTTTTGTTTGCAACCACACATGCTGAAATTAGATTTTTTTTGTGTGTGTGTATTTCCTGGTATCCTATAGTCTATATTTGATAAACAATTGTGTCTAAAATCTGAGTAGCGCAAATGTATATTTTTATGTGATTATTTTATTCATTTGGAGAAATAACTTAAATCAATTAAATCAAAATAAGTCCTCATGTTGATGCTA
Source organism: Monopterus albus (assembly GCF_001952655.1). NCBI lineage: Eukaryota > Metazoa > Chordata > Actinopteri > Synbranchiformes > Synbranchidae > Monopterus > Monopterus albus. The sequence goes on from NW_018127929.1 coordinate 2,658,240, forward strand.
GTAATGCAGAGTGAATGTGGCTGGTGTTACAGGACACAGTAGTTATTGATTTTAAGTTAAAAGAATGAACTTTTATCTTAAAAAAAACATTGAAATCTGTATTAAATTATTGCTGTTATTTGTTAGTTGGAAAGGAGGAACTTGTCCTTATTCACAGTTTAACATGTCTAAACTTCCTCCTCTTCTCTCTTTCAGAGCCACAATGGCCACTGCACCGTACAACTACTCCTACATTTTCAAATACATCATTATCGGTAAGACACCAGTATGGAAGCTCTGCGTTAGGGTTACGCATACACTGCTGATGTGTAATGAATTTTAAATGCCTTTCAGCTATTAGAATTTATGTTCTGCTTTTGCTGGCAAGTTTCCTAATGTGCGGCCTCCAGGAATCAAATTGCTGCTTATATTTTTGCGTACATTTACAGACAGCCATGAGTAAACACACACCCACTGCTTGGGACTATTTATCCCCCTTTTCTGTCAGACTCCCTGCCTCAGGCTCATAGGTGTGTGTGTGTGAGTGAATCTATAAGAGCAGACTGGAGAGAGAGTATATTGTTGACATGTTTCTCTCTCTTCACAGGGGACATGGGAGTAGGGAAGTCATGTTTGCTTCACCAGTTCACAGAAAAGAAATGTAAGTGCTGCCCTGATTTTGACTGATTTTCATCTGTGTGTGTCCCTCCATGCATGTGAGGTTGCCAGGTTCAACTGGAGTGTCTAACGCCATTTAGATTTCTTTATATGCCAGCGGAAGTCAGTGGCATAGAAGTCGAGTGTGCGTTCAACAGTGAGAGGCTCTTCTTCTGTGTGTGAGTCAGCTGCAGCATCCCATTACCATTCAGCTCTGTTTTGTTTAGTGCTACTATTAACAGGCCAGATGCAGTGTTCCTCATTCAGTCATTTACGATCGCATCCTGCGTGCACACAGGGCCAATTTAGAAAAGGTTTTCAGTGTCAGATGTAAAAACATTTGCTGCGTTCTGGGTGTTGATACTTTGAATTTGGACAACTGTGAGTAAAATGACTGTAAAGACTGCGATTAATTATTGATGCACCTGCTGCTGGCTTATGTTGAGGTGTATGAGAGAGACTACACAGTCCACAAAATGTACATTACAACATTATTGTAAACTAAAGCTAGGCATGAGTTTAAACAACCTGATGAAGAATAAAATTTCAATACACTACCTTTTTCTTAATTTAAAACTTAGCATTACAATTCAGTTTGATTTGTATAGCGCCAAATCACACAAATAATCTCAAGGCACTTTACATATTAAGATATAGAGCTTATCATATTATCGAGACAAACCCAACAAATACCCTTTGAGCAAGAACTTGGTGACACTGAGGAGGGGAAAAACTGCCTTTAACAAAAGAAACCTCTAACTGAACCAGACTCTTGGAGGGCTACCATCTGCCTCAAGTGGTTGTGGATAGAGGAGAGAGAAAAGATGAGCATCAGGGCACAACAAATAAACACTGGACATGAGCATCAGGGCGCAACAAATAAACACTGGACATGTTAATGTGGCTGGTGACTTCTCATCAGAAATGTACAGCTCTGGAGCCAGGGATACCTGCAGAATGGTACAGGGAGAGAAGAGACAAAGTTAATGACATGCAGTGGCGCCATATAAATACATGGAGTATGAGACTTGGAATCATTGCAAATGATGATCAGAGAAATGTATGTAGCAACAAAAACATGTTGTGAAAACGTGTGAATATTGAAAGTGTGCAAAGAACAACAGTAAAATGAATTGACAGTAGCCTCACTTTCTCTCCCCAGTCATGGCAGACTGCCCCCATACGATCGGTGTGGAGTTTGGTACAAGGATAATTGAGGTGAGTGGCCAGAAGATCAAGCTGCAGATTTGGGACACAGCGGGACAAGAGCGCTTCAGGGCCGTCACCCGCTCGTACTATCGCGGAGCTGCAGGGGCACTCATGGTCTACGACATCACCAGGTACAGGATGCTTGTTATGTGTTAATGTTTGTGGCAAATAAACTGTTGCTCTATTTATAGTAAGAGGAAGTGAAATCATCTGATAACTGCAGTCCCTGGTCACAGACTCCTCCTGAACAAACATAAACAGTTCAGCCAAGCAAACAGTTTCACTAGTGGAATGTCTGTCTACACCACACCCAACCCCAGTAAAAGCCCTTAACTGGAAAAACTAATGAATTGTTTACTGTGGCTGCCCACAGCTCCTGCTGATATAATGGACAAAAATCTAAGACAAAGATGAGTGTTCCTTGTGTCATGCATGGTTGCCATGAGCACATAGCTGATAATTCCTTATTCATATGCTGGACTTAAATGGGTGGGACTTAAATACTGTAACTGGGTTTGATAGTTGTATGGTTAGCTGGAGTTCAGCATTCGTACATGTAGCATATGGCCCATTCCAGTATAGAGGGTATAGTGTAGTGTGTCAGTGCAGTGAAACCAGTTTGGTAGAACTTGGTCATACTGAGTTCGACCAGTTGTCTTCATGTTGTTGTCACAGTAACCATTCTCCCCCATTGATGTCATGCAGGAGAAGCACATACAACCACCTCAGCAGTTGGCTGACCGATGCTCGAAACCTCACCAACCCCAATACTGTAAGTACTCAGCATCATTTTGTTATTCTGTCTGTATAGTTTCTTTTCCTCATGCTTCATCCCTTTGTTCAAACGCACCCTTGTTGTTGCTTCCACTGCACCGTATTCTTGCTTTTCTTTTGTCTTGAGCCTGTTTGTAGCCACAGAGCCCTGTACATTTAAAACAAAATGGATTTCTTGGTAAATATAATTAACTCTGAATCATACTGCTCTCATTTACCGAGCTCTATGTTCCTCCATAAAGTCAGGCTCTGTTACAGCACCACTTCCATTTTAAGTGAAGTTTTTTTTGCCTGTTTTGTTTTGTTTTGTTGTTTTAAACAGAAAAGAATCAACCTATTTTCATGCAGTTGTATGTGTTTCTTATGGAACCGTTTTTTTTTTTTCTCATTTTGATGGATAAATGGTACCACAAGGTAAACTTTACTGTGGTATTAGTGTATTCTTGTGTTATTGTTTCTGTCACAGTCTGCTCTTTACAGTTTTAAAGTAGTATTTATGTAAATGGTTTCTTCACTGAGAAAAAGCACCAGCAGTCTTTTAGCCTGAGCTGTTCTCTCATTGCTGCTTTTGCTGAAATATCTTGTAGCTGCCATGCGGTGGTGCTCTTGTGGTCCAGTCACGACTTGAGCCAAGTGGTCGGCGTTTGCAAATGATTTTATTTTCTGCAGTTTTTTTGCTTGGGATGGGAAACATAATGAACATAATGTTATGTAAGACTCTTTCTGTAAGCTAGAAATTCAAGTTAAGTCTATTGTTAATATTTCTGCCTGTTACTCTTTTGTGTGCATTGGAAATAGAGCCATATCCCATGAACCTCACTGTCACTGTGGACAAAATCAGAAAATAAAAAGGTTTGGGGAAAAAGAGTGATTCAGGCTGAGCATGCAGCAGTTCCACAGGAGAAGTGTGTGTCACTCTGCTAAAGCAAGGAAGCTACCTTGCACATTACCTCTGTGTATTACAGGTCTAATTACATCACAGCTGCCTTGTGGCGCTGAGTAGTGTGCTTGTAAGAAGTTCCTCAGTGTATCTCTCCAATTGATAACTAAACAGGCAACTGAGTAGTGCAACAGCTGCTTTAGGAAGTCTTCCTATAGTGCTTTGGCTTGCTCATCTCTTGAGAAGCAAAGAGATGTTTCTAGGTTTATCTCACTCTCCCTGTTTCTGTATCATCAGGTGATCATTCTCATAGGAAACAAAGCAGATTTAGAGGCCCAGAGGGACGTCACATATGAGGAAGCGAAGCAGTTTGCTGAGGAGAATGGTGAGCCAGACACATACAGCGCATGTTGGGAAGACAGGAAAGAGGGTTTTAGGTGGAGGAAATTGTAAAGGTGACTTGGGGGAAGGATTAAGTGAGCACAGAGATTAATTAAAAGGGGCGAATGAGGACTTAGAATGTGAGGTATGTGAGCTTGGAACAATGTTTTTCAGACTGTCATCGTGTCTGTTTTATGTTCAACAGGTCTGTTGTTTCTGGAAGCCAGTGCAAAAACGTAAGTCTGCACAGGTACAGCATGTCAGTGACTGTAGAATTATGCTTTTGCTGACATTCTTTACCTCCCATTTGGCTTCTTATGTTTTTGTTTATGCTCCATGTTCAGAGGTGAAAATGTTGAGGATGCCTTCTTGGAAGCTGCTAAGAAGATCTACCAGAACATCCAAGATGGTAGCCTGGACCTGAATGCTGCCGAGTCAGGGGTCCAGCACAAGCCCTCAGCTCCTCAAGGCGGCCGGCTAACCAATGAACCACAGCCCCAGAGAGAAGGCTGCGGGTGCTAATGACCAAGCAAACCCCCTTCATCCTCTCTTCCTCTCTCTTTCTCCCCCTCCCATCTGTCCTGCCCACCCTCCCCCAACCATCCTCCCCTCCATCCATTCCTCTACCTCTGTGTGTTCATCTACCCTCACTGCCCCAGGAGCTGCATGAGAGCAGGACTGCGGAGGGAAGGAACGGGGGACATATCAACTTAAGCCAGACTGAGCTGGGCTATGTGGACTACATTTCTCCCCTCCTCTTCTTCCTTTGTCGCTGTGTTTTGTTGTCGTCCCATAACTCTCCTCTTTGGCTCCCCTCTACTTGTCTTGCACTGTTCAGTCTAGTTCCCCTTGTCGTAGTAACAGATATCGCCACACATTACACGGGTTACTGGGTTACTGACACTTTACATAGATGTAATGTTCATACGATTATGATAAATTGACTTTTTTATGTTTGATTTTTATAGCTACATGCAAACACTGCATTGTTTCATCCACCACTGATCAGTTTTGTATGAATGAGAATCTTATTTATGTCATTATTAGAATCTAAAATATATTCCCATAGTCCTGCATGGTTGACCAGTCCAGCATTTTATCGAGATGTGGGTGGATATCTCACTCGTGGTTGATTTGGGCAGTGAAGGCAATGAAATAATGTATCATGCAGCCACACAGACAGAGGCTGAGCGTTTTCAGCGGGACTCGGCCCTGCTTATGGCTTTTTAATTCTGTTTCTGCTGCTTGGCACAAAGCAAACTCCTTTGCCACATGTGGCAACTGATGTTCTCAGGAGAGGAAGGAAAACTCTTTTCGGGGATATAACAGGAAGGAATATTAGGTATTTTCTAGCTTGTCTGTGTGTTAAGAAATTGGACAGGATTTTTTTTTTTTTGACACTTTAACCCTCCTACCCCACCCCCCAAAAAGATTCACATTGTTTTTTTTGCACCTAGTCGTCTCCTCCTCACCGATCTGACCCCAGAACTCTCTCCCCTGGCTCATATAAACAGATTCTTTAGCATTTATGTCATTGTTTCTTGCCTTATTGTAATTGTTTTCTCTTTAATCTTTGTGTTGTTGCACTTACTCTTCACACTACTGTTGGACTTTTCAGATGTACAAACGGTCAGCACTCCTTTTATCTCATGTGAAGCTGCAGTGAAAAGCTCTGTTCATTTGGGCAGTTGTTCCTCTGTCTTGTATGACAACACCAAGCAGCATGGCTCTCACTTCCAAAACATAACATTGTCAAATCCAATTGTTTTTTATTTTAAGTATAATTTTTCTGTACCATAGCGATACCCTGACTGGACAGCTGTATATATTGCTTCTTAGCTGTTGGTGATGATCTTACTACTTGGGTTTTAGACACTTATTTGCTGGCTCTGCCAAGACCTGTACAGTTGATGTGCTAGTGGGTTGCCTGTAATTCATGCTTGGGGAAATTCTGTAACATAGTTTCTATTAATAAATGTATGTAAAGGACAGACACAAACACCGTCCCCACCCCCAACCACCCCATCTGGACACTACTGAACTTGCCACTTGGTTGAGGGACGAGGAAGTGGATTGAGATGATGTGCAAACAAATATTTGTCAACTTTAATTGCTTTCATTTCTGTGTGGAGCAGAAAATGGGGCACTTTTGTTTATATATATTTTTTTTCATCCTATCATAGCTTCTCCACATGGGGGGGGGGCTGCATCGCTGTCTTAACTTTTTGGGAGTGGGGATTGGTTTGCTATTGTGGGAAGTTGGTGGGCTGGGTTTTTTCCTGTCCCACCTCTTCGCAGTCGTAATTGACCACTTCCTGCTTTTGTCTGTCTACAAGTACAATAAAAAGTACATATGTATAAATTTTTAAGGAGCTGTGCTAACATTTAAATGCGTTCTTGCGTGTATATGATTTTAAAATGTTGACATTTTGATTTTAATGACAAAATACTCTAGACAAAAATAAATTATACATAACCTGTTGCTGTTTGTCTTGTTTAATGTCAAAGCAACAGGCTTTGATAAACATCTGAGATTCAAATGGAGAAAGTGGTTTAGGTTTAGTATTAATTACGGCAACTGTCTAGACCAAATAGAGCAGATTACAGGTGGCAAGAACACTAGAGACCCTGTATTTCAAGTAGCACGACTGTTTGTCTTTTATTGCAACAAAAATTGCACTGAGAGGGAAGAACAAATAGGAAAAAGAAAAGATATTTACAAAGGAAAGCAGGGTTTGTTTCCAAATTTGGTGAAAAGGCTTAGACACAAAAGTAGAATAGTGGTATGGCTGGTAAGGAAAGGAATATAAAAAAAAAAGCCAAAACTGACAGTACCATATTGAAGTCAAAGCAGCTTATAGTTGACTTGTATCCCCAGGCATCGCAGTCAGACAGGGCACATAGGGTGAGAAAACTACAGCACAAATACTGAAAATGTCAGATACAGAAAAGACTAAAGAAATGTACAATTTTACAGTGGAATTTCATGGGTTCTTGAGACTCCAATGGTCCGGTTCTTGCTTAAACCTTTTGTAAGACAGCAAGTGACAGATCAATAAACATTTCAGTCCAGTGTTTCCCCCAGAAAATATTTTTTACTGGGGTAGAAAGGCCCCTGAAACAGCATTTAGACCATCTAACAAACTCTCCATCAAAGGTAATTCTCTCAGGCAAAGAGGCCCCGTCAGTGGTCCAAGAAACAGTTTCAGTCCATTATCCCTCTTTACAGCTCAAACAGCATGCTGCTACTGATGGCTTTGGTGACTGGCATGTAGAGCAGAGTTAATTCAAACTTATATTTAAAAATATCTGGTCTAAGGACAACAACAATAGGCAGATACAAACTGGAGTCAAAGGTGTTTTTTTTTTTTGGTATGGCAAACAATGACAAATCACAACAGTTATTCACTGCCACTTGGCAAAATTCAGCCAAAGCTGTATCTCTTGTAGAGTGGCAAGTTTTAAACAGCTCTGCCAATAGATTTTAAGGCACTATTTGTTACCAAAGTGTGCAGTGAAGTAAAAAGGTGAAGGCTGGAGGCTCACCCTGCCTCATTTGCTTGTTCCCATTATTTTGACACATGGTTGCAAATACTGCAAAAAAAAAAAAAAAAAAGCATTCATACAAAACACTGAACATTTTCATCAGTCAGCACACAGCCATTAATTGATGATGAGGTACAAAGCAGTGAAAAAGGGCAGAGGCATCAGGTTGGAAACGATTCTAGAACCTCCCTAATTCTTACCGGTGACAATTGAAACTATGTCATTTAAGTGTTAGAAGGCATCCTACAAGAATATGAGGTTAAGTGTTTTGTTCTTGCTCATTGTCATCAAGTGGAAAATGAAACACACAAACAGTGCCTTTTTTTCTACTAGTCTCATCAATGAAGGGGGAAAAAAGCAACCAAAACACATAAGACATGATCATTTCAAAAATGATTGGTGAAAAGTCATGTTGAGAAATACGTGGCCCCTAGCCTCTTGTTAAGGCCTAGAGAGACTTCAATCATAGTTGAGGCTTTTTAATATTGAAAACTCTGACACCATCTAGATAGATTCCTTAAATTCCAATAACCACAGGCTTAAGTGTTTCCGAGTGTGTTGTAGTGTGAACCTACACTGCTGCTGCGCTCTAGCAGTCTTTACCGTCAGCTCTCCATCATAAGCTTAGTATAGACCACGGTTCATGCACATTCGCCAAAAAAAAAAAAAAAGGGTAGTGTAAGGTACAGTATTTGTTTTGTGTATTGGCATTGTAATATTTTGTAGTGCGCTACCTCTGAACAATGTCACTGATCTCTTTGACAGAAGAAAGCAACTTGCTGAAGTCCTGCTGTGCACTAGCACCCCCTGTGGCGGTAGGACAGATCTGCAGCTCACGCAGGCTGTTCTCAAGCTTGTTGATGGCCTCACGGAAGGCAAACTTGTTCCGCATCTGCTGAATGGAGTCGACATAGCTCATGCAATACTTTGACAGGTTCTTGCCAGCTTCCAGCACAGCACTGTGACTACCCGTCTGCTCAGAGTTGCGGCAAATGGCTGCGCGGAGTAGCTCAGTGCCCTCCAGCACCATCTCGCGCGTCACAGCTGAGTTGGGGGTGCGCTCGGTGGCCTGGCGGGGTGCAGTCTTGCGGAGGGAGCGTCGGGTGTTCACTAGGGGTATGAAAGCAGTGGGCGAGCTCTGATCACCTGAGGAGGTTAGGGAGGAAGAGAAGGCTCCTAGGCTTGGGCTTGAGAGGGAGGTGGTCACTGAAGAAGAGGAGGTGGAAGTCTTCAGTGGTTGAGGTTTGGAGGAGGATCCCAGGGGCAGCTTTTTGGAGCCTTCACTGATGGGTGAGCGGGCCTGGTCACTGGCAGTGGCTGTGTGGTGGGGCTCTGAGACAGAGGGAAGGCCCTTAGCTTTGATGTCTGTGGTGGTGGGTGAGGGGAGCTCTTGAGTGCGGGAGGTCTTGCCTGTTTTGGCATTGGTGGGTGGTGGAGGTGGAGCTGGCTTTCCACAGGGTGTTTGTGCCTGCGGGCCCTGCACTCATCTCCAGCTGCTCCCAAAGCTGGGAACACATTGGGCTTAAGAAGCTCAGCATGGAGAGCGCTTGTTTTAGAGTTCTCCAGCCCCGACACACCTGGCCTCCTGACAACCTTAGGTGTTAATACCTGAGGACTGGAACCAGGACTGGCATCAGTGTCTTTGCCTAAGAAGGTAGGCGAAACATCTGATGAGGTGTTCAGATGTGGTGGGGGAGTCAAGGTGCCCATTCGAGGGGCATTCTCCCCTTTCTGTTCACTGGTTCTCTTGCGTGGCAGAGCTGGTTTGCCCCCAAAGGTGCCTGAGTCAAAATGGCGCTGACCCAAGTCTCGCGGCAGTGTGACCGACTTCCATTCAGTGCCACCTGAGCTGGTGGGCATGCTAGAAGACCAGAGAAAACGCTTCGAGTTAGACATGGATTCCTCCTCACTAGGTGGTGTGGTGGCTGCCTTGGATCCTGGGCCAGGCACTATCCCCTTTTTCCTGGGGAATAAAGGTCCAGGGTACGTAGGAGCCCCGTTGGTGATGCCCCCTGTCCCATTATTGTTAGTAACCAGAAACTTTGAGGAGTCAAGGGCATGTGTGGCATCATTAATGGCCAAAGATGCACCATTGTTGAAGGTGTCACTGTCTCGAGGATCTGTAGTATTAACCCTTCTGTCAGGGTGGATGTCCATCTCTCTGAAAGAGGAGCTGCGTTTGGGTGGAGCTGGTGCATTCTTTTTCTTTTTCTTGATAAGGCTGAGAAAACCACTGGCACGTGTCTTGTCCTTGTCTTTGGGTAGCAAGCGGTCGTCCTCATTCAGGTTGCTGTCCAGGAAGGGCCGTTCTTTTCTGGGGAGCATGGGTGATGATACAGCTGCCTCTGGCTCCGCGGGGTCTGACGAAGAGCACAAAATAACCAGGGAGAACCATCAGGGATAAAATAAAAATAAAATACTTGCTTTGAGAGACTGGGAAAAACCCAATGTAAACTACTGTTCAAGAAAGCTGAGTGAACGTCTCACGTTCTGTCTGAATTAACTGAAAAACCCTTTATTTTCCCTAACCATCTTTATCTTTTGTAGTACAAAGTTTTAAAGAAAGAAAACTCAAAATACGTAAATGTGATTTAAGTAACAATTACCCCTATGAATACACTGCTCATTTCACATAATCCTTAAATTGCAACAACTGTGGTGGACAAACGTAGCAGCAAAGGTAGGAGGTGCAGTGGGTGTGAGTGCATTTCACCTAGACTATCTCCATCGCGGTTGTCCATATTTTTGCGGAGGGTTCTGGTCTTGGTGGGCAGCTCTGGAGCCTGCTGGATGGAGCCTAGGGTTGCCTTTTTCCCTTTCTTGCCCAGTTCCTTTTCCACCTCTTAAAAAAAAAATAAATAAAAACACAGTCAAAAGCAAACAAAAACTATGACATTTCCACATATTAACAGCTATGACAGGAAAACCGGCATTCATTAAAGGAGGGTATCTGGGGCTATTCACAGAAAAGAAAGCAGTGCTCACCGTCAGAGATGCTAGACTCCTGAAACATGGTCTCAAAGGCTTGGTGTGTTTCAGCAAAGGAGGGACGTTCTGAAGGGTTCCACCTCCAACCTGACAGCAAGAAAAAAAAAATTAATAAAACCCTTCTAGTAGAAAAAAATGCTTTGATCATATTCTGACAGATGCTTTCTGCTACTCACAGGCCCTCATGAGCTCATAGACCTTCTCAGGGCAGCCCTCTGGTCGGTCCATACGGTAGTCTTTCTCCAGCAGCTCGTAGACCTGAGACAGGTCAATGCCTGGATATGGAGACATGCCGTAGGTAGCGATTTCCCACAGCAGCACACCAAATGCTACAGATGAAGACACAGGACAATTAGCTGTGATTCATACAAGAAACATACCAAGAACTCAAAGTCATGGTGGGAATATGTACATTGACTAGAAAGTGGAAACATCCTCAATCAAGTTTAGCATTGCCTAAATGAGATCAAACTTACCCCAGACATCAGACTTAATAGAGAACTTGTTGTAAGCCAGACTCTCTGGGGCTGTCCATTTGATTGGGAACTTGGCCCCAGCATGAGCTGTGTAGGTGTCTCCTGTCATTAACCTGCTCAGACCAAAGTCGGCCACCTTCACCAGCTGGTTCTCCCCGACCAGACAATTGCGAGCAGCCAAGTCCCTGCAGTTGAGAACACAGAGAGGAAATCAACTGTGTGAACAGGAGGCAATAGTACGGTTCTGACTTTCTACAGTCAAAAAGAGTCTGTAAAATAGTTCCAACATCCACTGCAGTGTTGGATTTCTACACATTTTTGGAGCGAAGTGGCAGACTGAGTCTTGTCAGGTTAAAAAAAAAAAATTAAAATGCAGTTTAGCAGATACAAAAGACAAATCATCTCACTGCTTCAAAGGACCTTGGTTAACATTCCAGAACAAACTAGCGATGTTACAACATCAGCTTCTCTGTTATACAAGATGTGAGAGAGTGAGAGGAGAGCTACTCAGGAGCACTGAGAAGAGATTGTAAGATTTAAGGTCAATGAATTTAGTTTCTCTGGTATTGATGCAGCTCAACAGTAAAGTGCTGGTCTCAAGTTACTGACAACACTAAAATCAATTCTATGTGAGGACACAGAATCAGAAGGAAATTCTAAAGTTTTTTTTTTTACACCGACCTGTGTATAAAGTTTTTTTTCTCCAAGTACTCCATGGCAGAGGAGATCTGTGTGGCCATGTGAAGCAGCACCACAGCATTAACCTCCTCTCTGTTGCACTCCCTCAGGTAGTCCAGTAGGTTACCGTGGGTCATGAACTCTGTGATAATGTAGAAAGGCGGCTCCCGTGTGCACACACCTGTCAACAAAAAGCAGTTTACACAATAAATTTTAAGACTGCCATTAATAGATAAGACAAAGCTATTAATAACTAAGAGCAATAGTTTTTCTTTTTAAACTTTTCTCATGTTCAAGACAGATTTCAGTGCAAGTGTAAAGGAAGGCCTGTAAAGGTTTACCTACCCAACAGTTGTACCAGGTTGGGGTGTTTGATCTCTTTCATAACAGCAGCCTCTTTGAGAAACTCCTCCACTTCCATTGTATCCTCCTGAACAGAGTTATTGTCAAAAAACTGAGCAAACCCACAGGCTGTTTGCAGTTACCTCTGTAAAGCACCAGATGGCAGCATTCTTCAGCAAAATTAAAGATTTACAGTAAACATGGTGTTAATGTGTGATAACAACAGGTGCCAAAATGTTTGATTTTGAAATCAAACCATTCCTCATAAAGTCAAATACATGAATTTAATAGCAATATGCACAAACAAACTGCTCTTTCCTGACCTGTCTTCTTACCTTTAGTGTCTTGACAGCCACAGTGAGGTTGTACTTCTTCCAAACACCCTCGTACACCTCCCCATACTGGCCACCTCCCAGCTTGTGCTTCATGGTAATGTCAGTACGCTCCATCTCCCACTTATCGTAGTTGGGAGAAACTCCGTAGATGGTGGGCTTGTTGCGCTTGGGTGCAGGGTAGTGCAGCGTGGTAATAAGGCCGTCGGGCACCGTGGAATGGTGGTGTACCAGCTCTGCCAGTGTGTTGAAGCGACTTTCTGACGAGACATACAGCTGGAGGAAAAAGCATATTCTACATTTTAGTTTTTAATGGTCAGTTGGGTATTTACTAATTTAAGAGGAATAAATGTTTTACTAACAAAGAAAAGTTGCGTTATTCAGAGCAGTGGTAATCACCGAGTCAATGTGAAACAAAGCTGCAGCTCAGCGGAGTGCTGAGGTAATCTCAAACTATTGGTCTTTTGGTCTATCATACCAGACTCTTGAGCTGTAGCTCAGTGGGAAGATGGAAAACAAATGTGTGCGTGTCCATTTGTTACATGTGTATGTGTGCATACTTGGGTGCAACTGTCTGTGCTAATGTATGTCTTTGCCTGGGCGTCAGTGTCTGGCCAGCCTCATGTCTGCTGGCCATTATGAGGAGCACACTGGTGGTTAGAGGCATTCTTGTCATAGCTAGCGTTCCTTGAGCTAGCTCACCTCGCTGCATCACAGAGAGAAGGGTGACACAGCCAAAATGGCAGCAGCTTCTCGACTGGCATATCAATGTGGGAGAGTGCCGCACCAAGAAATTCAGCCACCCATAGAATGAAATATGACTTATACTTGTCTGTGACAACCATCAGGATGTCAAGTTTATTTATATAGCACATTAAATTCAACAAAACGTTGGCCAAAGTGCTTTACAGAGAACAAACATATAAAACACACATCATAAAACCATAAGCAGAACCGTGACCTCCAAACCAGAAAACAAAATTACAAGCAATTTAAACCAGACTGTGAACTCAGCATTGGTTAAAGACAAGGGAGTAAAAATCTAAGTTGTCAGTGTAATGTCATCCGGATATGCAAAGGAAAAATATATAATGTAGGGGCCATGAAAGAAGAGGCATGCTCATCTCTTAATTTGACCCTCAGGACTCCTGGAAGCATCTGGTCCTTAGACTTAAGCATTCCAGTGGGAACATAAAGATGTAAAAGTTCCATGATGTAGGAACGGGCAGAACCATTTAAAGCTCCATAGGTCAGGAGATGTATTTTACGGTGAATCCTAAACTGCACAAGGAGCCAGTGGAGCAAAGCGAGGGTTGGTGTAATGTGCTCACGTGTGTGCGTGTTCCTGTCAGCAAATGATAATAATCAGTACTCTGATGATAAAATGACCTATCAAAGTCTTGGAAGTATTGAATTCAGTTCCCTCAAAAACAAAAACAAAAAAAAATTGGTTAATCCTTCTAACAGTTTTCTGCAGCTCATCTGTCCAGGAGTCCAGGATGTACTGACAAAAATGTGATAGAAATGTCAAAAGTATTCATGTACTTAAATAATTATATCCCTGCTGATTTATCATCATTCCTTGAATGCTAGGACCATGAAAATGGTATAAAGTTCTATTCCAGGTGGAACTTGTGGTATCTTTACTACAGAACAACCTGGTAAAAGCAGGATAAATATAAAGGCATTTATGACTGTGCTGTGTTGACAAAAAGCACATCATTACTATTTGATGGGTAGAAACCAATAGTGTGGTGTGTGTGTGTATACAGCATGTGTCTGTATTTCCACTGACACCTACCTTGCCATCAGACGCAGTGTTAATCCTGTAGTGGTAGACTCTCCCCTCGTACCGCAGAGAAATGGACCTCTGACCGGGGCTGCTCTCACTCTCGCGGACCAGAAAGCTCCCGTTGATGCCTGAGCTGAGCAGGTACTCCGCAGCGTTGCGTGACACGGGTCCATGATACCAGCTGTGCTTCTCTGGGCTGTTGACTGGGGTGATGTAATTGGATGGCACCCACCCCTGGCCATTTTTGGTCTGCGCCTCACACCACTCGCCATTGTGGTTGTAACCCAGCACACGCAGCTTCTCTCCTAGTCAACATGTGGGAGTATAACAAGAAAGATTATCCAGACTAATTGTGGCTGAAGTACCTTGTTGGCTACACACACACACATACTTTAATATTATTTTTGATGGGTACAGCTCATTCCTGTGATCTTGAAAAGAGTATTTCCGCAGCTTGGACTGTGAATCTTCCATATGTTTTGCAGTGAGGAACAGGCTACTATAAGATGGACACAGCACAAGAGATGAACTCTGCATGCAGCAATCCACTATATGTAATCATGTTTCCTTAGATCAAAGTGGCCAAACTTTGTTTGCCAAATTCAATTAACTGTGTCATCAGAGCTGTTTCACCGAGTTATGTTTTTCTGTGCAAAAATCCATATTAGAATGAAGTGGAAACTTTTGTATGGGACATGTTCTTGTTTATTCCTGTACATATGCTCTCTCCTTCCTTCCTGTGTTTTGTCTGTATGATCCATCTGTTGTATTGTTTTACAGTGTGTTCAGCAGAAAAAAATCCCATGTGTGAGACTGACGTCAGGAAACGAGAGTCAGATGGGGATGAAGACGGAGAGAAAAGGAGATGGGACGGGAAGTGAATAAGCAGATTACCAGTGAGACTGATAACCTTAGAGATATGGGTCAGTACTGAAAATAATAATCAGAATCACTGACATACTGACACAATCGTAATGGTAAGTCATATTCAAAACCTTCAGAAGTGTAAGGCAAAAAATTACCTGGATTTTTTCCACCCTCACCTTTGGTAATGCTGAGCGTGTTGTCACCACTGGCCACGAAATCATAGAGTGCAACAAACAGGTTGGGGTCATTCTCACTCGGTCCAGCCAACAAGTTCTCTTTGGAATTCCAGCGGGCCGCTTCTGTCAGACCCTGGCCCTCTAAGTCTGGTCTCTGGAGGGCTTCTGAGAAACATGAGTCAGAATATCATTGTGTTGGTAACTACAATATGAGGCAAAACATGAAACAGTACAAGCCTAAATGGAGACTGAGGGAGATCTGTAGGTGTTTGGTATGCCGCAACATTGTGAAGCAGTTTTCCCATATAGCTTCAACATTGTAGGATTCTGCAATAGTGTCGACTTGAGCCTCTCCACGTGTCACTTCAGTTCTTCTACATCCCCTTCAACTGTGCTTTGCTCCAAAAAAGCAGGTCATCAGCTATGATTCCACCGTGGGAAGAGAATAACTTGATCATATGACCTGTTGTGTCAGTGCTGTCCATGCAACTTTTCATTTCCTAGAAAATTCCTGCTTAGGTTCCATTTTCTTGAATACCTGTAAGAATGTGCCTCAGCATGAACCTTGACTTACATGTAAAATGTGTATGCATCCCTCACAGGTAATGAGTTCAAAGTGCTTTAACTTATAGTTATGTTAATTATGGACACCGCTTGAATTACAGCAATTTTGGGGCACAAACTGATGCTTATATGACAAATGGAAAGAATGAGGAAAAAGGAGGATGGCAACGTTTTTGAGAATGTGAGAGAAAAGAAGAGTGGCTTGCACAGTTGTCACATGACGAAGGCATCTTTTGCCATCATTTCACCACCACCGGGAACCATACCGGTTCATGCAAACCACTGGGTTTGCATGTTTCCATTGTCTCAGAAACGGACCGTGCCCGGGATGAAATCAAGCTGAAAAGCGTGATATCTGACTCTGCTCAGAAGCAGGTCCCAGAGTGCGACACTCCGCCCCTGAACCTGGCTGCCTACGTCACAACATTCTGATTGGCAGAGAAAAAAAAACAAAAAAACTTGATCATCAGGAAGTGCCTCAGCCTAAGAAAGAGACCCACCCTCTTTAAAAAAAGAAATGAGAGAGAGAGAAAGAAGGACATGGCAGTGCACTATGAAGAAATAAAAAGAAGTCAATACAACAGCTGTTTTTCAGATGTTTGCTCTGTTGTGTGCCTACTGTTGATGTCCATTCTGGTCACGCAAAAGAAGTCACCATGACGTACTTTGCAAGAGCAACACAAATATGTATCAGGGCCAGGCATCCCAGGCCAATAGCTGGCCTGCTGGTCTGAGTACGATTCCTGGTGGCAGTGGAATGACTGCATTACAGTTCATCTTCCCAGCGTTGTCTGAGACAACGACTGGCTGTTTTCACCTTCCAGTGCAAGCTTCAGTAACGAGGTGTGGGAAGGAATATTTCAAATGAATTTGTAATAGAGATCATTTGCACTTTAAATAACTAAAATGTGATGACACACACTGAAACTGGACTTCCAGAACTCTCCACAATTACAGTATTCTTGAAAATGTAGTTTACTAACGTGTGGCAAACTTGAATATTAATAGCCAGGCATAGAAATACATATCTGAACATTGAACAGCTGTCAAATACAGTTTCAAATGAGTGCATCTTATCATGCTATTGGTAGAGCAGGCAGGAAAAGTATGGACAGCTTTAGACATTTCCCACTCGCCCACACACACAAGATGGAAAACAGTTATCCATTAATCATCTCTGTCAATTGAAGACCATGTATCTCTAAGTCGTGACATTTTTATGTACTTTTCCACCTCTAAGGCTCATAAAACCCTTTGAAAACCTACTGAATTCACCCGACTATGCCTAAAACGTGTCATTATCAAGGCTGCTTTTCTGAAAAGTTGAAGCTTTTCATCATATATTTTGGAGCTGCATAATGTAGCAGATTACGACTTGCTCACAGCATGCACTGTGCATGTGGATGTTAGTGGAGGAAAACATCCACACAGTAGTGTGCCTCTGAAAGAAAAAAAAACAGGAGCGAGATAACCTGATGCATCTTTTGTTGATATTAGTCTGGTCCAAAAGAGACCAAAGTCTAAAGGCACTCAGTCATTCAGAACCATTGTACTGGGTCACAGCAACTGTGTTATATTAACAATGTAAAGATCATTACCTTGACTTGGGGAAAAGGACACCGTGTACTGAGTGATAAAGCGGTGCTGGATTTGGTGGGTGGACTGAGGGGTATTTTGTGGCAAAGCATGGGCTGAACAAAAGAGTCACATGCACTCTCTCTGGATGAATTGCGAGCATGTACAGATATATTTAATATAGAATCCAAGTTTTAAATGACTGTTGGACAATAGATTACTTGCAAGTTCCATAAAACAAGACGTACACAGAGTTTGTAACATGCAGTACTACAGCTAGTCTAACCTTAAAGAAGTAAACATAGGACACAGTATGTGGCTCATAGCCAGTCAAATGGCACTGTAGCAGGCATCATTGTTTTGGAGGACTCGTGAATGACCTACACACATCTCCTTCTGCCAGTCTAGGCTTGAATATGGTTCTTTGTCAGTAACCTACCATTTTGCCTGTGATTTTGTCTGGAGAGTCCTGGCAGGCTCAGGCTCTCATATTTTAGGTGGGTTCCAATCCTAAAAAGAGACACACCTGTTGCATTTTGGTGTATCAATCACAGGTGCTTCCTTTAGCTGGTGAAGATATGGCATCTATGTCAATCTATCCAGCCATTATCTATACCGCTTACTCCTGAATAGGGTCGCAGGGGGGCTGAAGCCAATCCTAGTTGAGAATGGGTGAGAGGCAGGGTACACCCTGGACAGGTCGCCCGTCTATCACAGCGGTATCTATGGGCATCACATAAAAATAAAGAAACACCTTATTCCCAACTCGCTATTAAGAAACCAAGAAAGCAGTTTGGCCTGGTGTGGGCAGTGCGTTTAAGCAGCTCATGTCATACATGTTTGGTTTATGGGTCACACATGCCAGAGCTCTTTGTGAGAGGGTGACAACACACTGACACATAGGCCAAGAACACACACACACACACACACACACACACACACACACACACACACACACACACACACACACACACAAATGTGCTCGCAAAAAGGAGTAGTAGTCATATGAAAAAGAGAAACTGAGAATGTAAGGGAGAAAGAATCCGAGGGAATGAGAAAGGCCCTTTATCGGACTGCAGTGCTCCAGAACCATGCAGTGGGAGAAATTACAGCATGTCCTGGCTGTATGACTGAGATGACACTCAAAATGATTAAATGTGTGGAACCTGTAAAGAATTCACGGCAGTGGCTGCATCCAAACTCACATGCTGATGCAAGACAGAAATTTCCACAAAAACCAGACTACATAAAAAGAACAAAACGTCATGTCTGCTTTCACTTGGTCCTGGTGATCATGACTGGTAGTTTTGATGATCTTCAGTGAGATTATTTACAATGAAAGAAAGCAAATGCAACTAACCACCAAGCCCAACAGAAACCAGCAGCAGACTGGGATGTAAACCATGAATCTGCAATATACAACAGCATGGTGCACTTCCATGAAGTGTGCTTTAGAACCAGAGCACATACTTCTGAGGGCTGAGGGGGAACATCTCTAAGCTTACATATCTTCCTTACATCACCTCTCATTACCTGAGTGGGATGTGGTGAGTAAGAGGCAAGCGTATTCAGATCATCTGATAAGACATCTAAGGCTGCTAAACACTGAAGAACTCCTCTAAAGTGGGTATAATACTGAAAGAGTCTGAGCATAAAAATGGTTTATTCTAATTAAGACAAATAGGGCCTCCAGCTCTATTGAAGTATAAAGTTTAATATGGAGTGGAATATCATCTTAGCATGATATTTGCTGTGCTTTGTACCATATGATTTGAAAATTAGAGACCATCATTGCCATCCACTTCAGGGGAAGTGTGCCAAGATTATTAACCCTATTAAATCATTTGGTTGCGCAATCATTGGCACACATACGACTCCACCGAGTTCCTCTGCCAAGTAATTACTATGTTCATTATGTACAGACTCAGTGTGTCCTGGATGCCTGCAAACTCCCCCTGTGTTTTATGCATCATGGGCACATTAACTGACCACTTTATCTGTGGCCAGGACAGCCTAATTTGAAGTAACTGAAAAAAGTCCTAATATTACCAAGAAAAGAAAAAAAAAATCTTCCAATTCATTATGGAAGCAATACACAAAATCCAAGTAATAGACCATGGCAGAGAGCTGAAAAGGGGGAGCACAGAGCACGATTAGATCCCCTCTCCTCATGAAGAGCCACTAAGTGGGACACAGCCAGGAGTCAGATTTCCTTGTATTCTCTTCTCCGTCTTTTTTTCCACTTCTTCCCTAAGCAGCTAGCCAGTGTGTCTGGCCTTCCCTGTGCTTACTTTTAACTTTCCCCTCCCCATTCTTCGGTTTCCTACATACAGAAGTCATTGTTAAGACTATACTTGCATCCTTTTCCCTGTGTCTCCTAAGCCCCTGCTTCTTTCCTTTTTACCATTTCTGTTTTGATTTTTATTTACATTTCTCAAATGTAAACTTTAAAAATCACAGCCCAAGCTCAGAAATGACACAGTAGCCATCACAACATACTCTTACCTTCCAAATAACAGCTGGAGGAGGATGAGAGTCCTTTTTTAGATTTACACCCCACCAATTTCAGGCATATCTCCAACATTTTCATTTGTTTCCTTCCCTTCCTACTTGAAAAATGTTTTGTTTGCTCAAATCAGATGTCCCTCAATTGTTTCCCTTCTACATGTGTCTAACAGGGGAAAAAAACGTAAGCACAAGAAGAAAAAAAAAATCTGAGAAAAGGAGAAACAAGCCAAAAACAGTTGTTGAAAATACACTAGCTTTCTTTTCCAGGATCTTCAAGCTGCTGTAAATCCTCTTCTTCTTTCTTGCTCCGCTCTGAAACAGAAAGAGCCCGCCGTCCGGCAAAGTCTACCAACTTCTGAGAGTCTCCATGTTTTTTTTTTTCTCCACTTTGGACTCTTATGCTTTTGGTTAGCTCCACTTTTGTATCCAAAAGCACAGGTTTGGTCCAAAGGCTTGCTAGATTTGTAGATGTGTCAGTTGAGTGGGCAGTAAGGCGGTCTAAACGGTGCCATTCCTCTCTCCTGTCCCCTGTGTGAGTGTATGTCTGAGGCACAGGGATTACTCGTGCTACAGCTGCCAACAAAAGGCCTCTTTTAGGCTCGGCCTGATGCACTCAATGACATCAGCTGAGCCCTCCCACCTCCAGCAGCAAACACAAAATGGGAGAGACTGCTACCACACACACCAGCACTCACCAAGAAGAATACAAACAACATCACACCGGCACCCAAAATTCATGCAGACATATGAAACATAAGCTGCTGAGGTCTCATTTAAGACTGTGACAGGAGTTCCGATTCATTAAATAGTTCTACTTGGCTTTTGTTGAACTCATGAGATGATTATAAAAAGCTCCTCCTCCAACTTTTTTAACTCCCTTCCCCCCTCACTGTCTTTCTACCCTATAGCCATGCTTCTCCCCTCTCTTCAGTCTGAAATGTTTACAGGTTAAAAAATAAATTTTGGAAATAGGCTTGGGTTGTTAAAGACATAGCTGAAACTCTCAATCATTGGCAGCTGACAGGGAGAAAAGTATAACCCTCATGAGTGTTCTCTGGACTTCGCACACACAAAGCTCATTTACCACAAACTGTTTCAATATAGGAATAATTATCTTTTGATCTTTAGAGAAATGTCTGATCATGTGATTTTTTTTTTTGCCTTATCTGAAGGGAACAAACAATCATTGGTAAAAGCAAAGGACTCTTGGGATGCAACAATATCTTTCTCTTCTGTCTTTTCTCAGCTGTCTCCAAGTGTAGCAATATAAAGCTGATTCCGAAATTTGGTCATACATCTGTAAATCTACTGGAATTACATCTAATTACACCTCCCAAGTTTGTCCACATCTACATCATGCTAGATGGCATGACGTATGAAACAGGCTGGGAGCAACTCAACTGCAGATTTCCCCTATACAAGCTTCCTCACACAACAACTTTAACCAAGCTGCTTCACCTCTGGTTGATTGTCTGCCTCTGACACTTCCTACATAGTTTTCGTTGTGAGGAATCAAGCAAAACTGAAGGATTCAAGACAACAAGTGAGAACAGGAATTTCAAAATGTGCTTTAACTTATGCAATGTGCTGCTTAACATGGCCAGAAGGGGCCAGATCATTACAAATAGTGATGACCAGTGATGTGCATAAGCAATGCAACTATTTACTGATTAAAACCTGGTGAAGTCAGGATCAAGATTTTCACTGGAACTAGGAGGAATCCAAACAACTTAAAAAAAAAAAAAAAATCAAACAAACAATACTAAAAAAATGAATTAATGAACATAACGTATCTGGACAAACTGCTACAATGCTTGATACCTCAGCTTACTGCACGCCCGTCTGTTCAGTGTGGGCAGTGTCCTCGTTATCATCTACGATCATTCTCTGACACGGCTCGGCCTCAGCAGCTTTTTAAGTAATGACCTCAGTGTCCTGGGCATCCAGTCACATGGCAACAGGGCCTACATCATCGCTGCAGTGCTGGTATGGCAAACATTTGCGCTCCTCTCATGCTCACCCCAAACACCAATTAAGAAGAAATGCAGGCTTTCTCAAATTTTGAGACCAGCCCATTAACTTGCTGCAGTCACAAAATATTGGGGAGATGAAAGGATGAAGGGAAGAAGAGAAGGGCTATAAAAATGGTGGAGGAAAGACTGAAAAAGGTTGCAGATGGAGAAACATGAAGCACATTGTTTGGAAGTGAGCTCATACTGTAGGAGAATCATTCGCTCGCATTTTCTAATATGTTAACAGTTAGCTGACGTACATCCACCCACGGGATGGTTTCTTGGCCCTTTGACTCTTACGTACCCCGTCCCGCTTTCCCAATTCCATTTTCCAAACCTTCAAGCAGAAAACAGATTGTACTCGCAAGCTCTGAACTGAGGCAACAACTGTGTTACGAGTCAAACTGATGTTAGAGGACATGAATCCATAAGTCATCATTATATTCTAATTCTCATTCATTACTTTTATATTATTATTTTTTATATATATATATAGCAAGAAAGCCCTTCAATTATTCATACCATTACATTACTAACTGCTACCGGCATCTGCTTTGAATATTTTGACATGTGGCCAAGCAGTGAAAGAAGGGGTAGGCCATTCACTAGTCTGATAAATTAATAATTGGTCATGTTGATGCTTGAATATAAAATAAATTAAGGACACTAAGAACATATTGTCCTTGAGGTGTTTGAGGACTACTCAATTTCTGCTTCTCACACACAAACATAATCCTAATGTTGGAAACGTAAGATAACCAACGCTTGGCACAAATTCTGCTCATCTAAGTCATGGAACAAGAGTTATTACATGTTTAAACCAAGCAGGCGTTATAATTATAGAGCAGGAAAAGAGTAGGAGTCCAGGGAAAAGAGACAAAGCCCTGTAGGTTTCTAAGAGAGAGAAACATGCTATGCTTCACTCTGCAGTCACAGCAATCTAACAGCCAAGTTTACTTAAATATCAGACACTCAAGAATAAGGTACCGTGGATATGTGTGTGGCTGTGTACCCTCTGGAAAATGCAGCCAAAGTGTCTCAGATGTGAGACCAGTAGATGAGGTGAAGGGGTTTTGGGTTCCACATGACTCTCTACAGGAAGACCAGACACTTAAGGACAAAACAGTGGCAGCTCTGGTTCAAGATTAGGAGCTTTAGCCTGTGATGATACTAAATTATCAACATGGGCAGCAGTAAACAAAAAAAGTACATCCTTGCAAACTAAATGTTTTCTAAAGCTTTTGATATGCAGAAGTCACCATATATATGCCATTTTTATTAAGCTGATTCTTTCCCTCTGGCTTTCAGTGATCGTGATCCAGAGATCAATAAACACAAATAATAATGATATCCATTTTATATACATACTCGTGTATCTGCACACATACACAATCTCTCTCTAGTGAAATCTCTGTCATTTGAGGTGACCTGTAAAGGTCTACAGCCTACAATCTTTAATGCAGACGATCTGGGAAGACCTGCTAGCAGGTTGGCTGAGTTAAACTGATCTGACCTACTGGAACAGGACTGTAGGAGCTAATTTATCATGACAGACACAAAATAGAGCGACACAAACCTGGTGAATATGGAGAACCTTTGCTCATTTCTTTTTACAGTAAGCTGCTGAAGGCCCAGACAAAACTAAATAGTGCTAAAAATATGCAAATCTGCAAAGAAATGAAATGGATGCTAGTTAAGAAAAAGTGTCATACTATAAGCAAACAGACAGGCAGATCAGATGCACACATCATTTGTCAGGTATGAAATGTTGAGCTAATCATCTTTGTTGAGGGCAGATAAATGAGCTCTACTCAGGCAAAGCAACCTGTGTGTGCATGTGAGGAGGGGAGAAGGTGCTAATCCATCATTTTCAGAATTTAGCTGAAGTAGCCATTCCGAATCAGAACCCTGGCAAAAAAAAAAGTTCCAGAGTTTTTATTCTCCATTGTTTGTGCAGACTAAGAAAGCTAAACTCTTTCAGAAAGGAAAGCAGCAAGGGTGCGTATACACACCATGCATGATAAGGAGGTGTGCAATTCTACAGGAATAGAAAGAGAAAGCCAGCACTAAACCCTCTACTGTTGCTTTGGGTCTAACTGATCAGTTCAAAAGCAAAACAACACCACACTGTGAAAAGAGCAGACAAAGTAAACAGGGCAGAGAAAGACAGTAAAGTTGCCGTTTTCTTTTACAGACTCTCAGCCTTAAATGTCTCAAAAGTTATCTAGATGCATGGAGAAAAGGCCCATTTGTCTGTACACCCACTGGGGTGAAAACTGAAACAGACACATAGGAGAGTGACTCTGGCAATGAGGCTCTCAGGCTGCAACTGTTTGAGCTCTTCTTTGCATCTAAGTAGATCCAGATGCAGCAAGCTTAGAAGGCCCCCTCTTATAGGACTATGAAGAAGAGCTGAACACAACATAAGAGGACAATACAACAGTTCGATATGAACAGGACTAGTGAGGGAGAAAAAAAACAAACCACACTATAATGCAGCTGGTCCAATGATGCTTAGGTGAATAGGATTTTGTGTATTTCTGCTCAACAGAAATGAAATTTAATATAGAGCTCTAAGTGTAAACTAAAAGGAAACAGAAAGGTTGTGTCAAGTAACATCAACCAAATACCACCATGGAGTTTTATCCTATTATCGACAAGGGGACAGAGGTTTGCTGAGCGCACAAAAAGGCAGAGCTGGCATCCTAGCTAGCAGGTTGTCTGCAGAGAAAACAACAGCTGTGTCTGGAGCCGGGACTGCCTACTCGGGCAAGGAGTGGGGAACAGGGGGTGTTTTTTTTTCCCCCTGTGCATGTGTGTGCATGTGGACACGAGGTGGCCAAGAGCTCCTACACTGCATTCCTAACCCAACTTGGAAGTTCTTGGTATGCATGTGGCTTGGTATGTACTGTAGGTTTATATGTGTGGAGAGATAACCGGCAAAGAGAGGTTAATGGAAGAGCTTATGCTGGTGGGCTCCTACTATGGGAGTAACAGTTAGATGTAATAAAACAAATACCTGCCCTGTGATTGGAAGGAATATGAGGATGCTCACACATTTAACAATGAAAACCTGGGCAAAGTATCAGCACAGAAAATCTAAATTACCAAATGATTCACAAGCTTTAACAGACAACAGGCTTATAAGCTTTTCCAGTAAATTATTTTCTTGTCAGAAAATGGACAATCACAAACCAAGATTTTATAAAATATATTGCTGCAGCTGCTGAAGTGAATGAATTCAAGTGAGAAAAACCAGAGATGACTCGGCTGTTTGCTCTAAAATGACATGCTTACTCAGTTGTTCTGTGCAAAACACTTCACTTCATGTATATAGAAAACACTTTTAAGCCTTTGTGATTTTTCTATTGTTTGCATCCGAGATTTGAGCAAGGACATTATAGAATCCATTTTAAATGTTCTACTTTAGATTAGTAAAGTATAATCAAACCCGAAAACATCTGTTATATTCTGCAGTAGCTTGCAAAGGGAAATTAAGTTTAAAATTAAAGTGCTATCATTGGTAGAATTTAAAACTGCTGTAAATGCACCGGTCAAAGAATCCTTTTCTATTTGCTCTTGTTTTAGCTCTTAATTCTAGTTTGGATATTGCATTCTGGTCCCTTTGTTCTTAGCTTCATAGATAGATTTTATACATTATGATCAGTTTTAATATTGTATATTTTATCTGGAACTTGCAATGCCGCTGTCTTGGCCAGGGCACCCTTGTATGGTAAGTTTGTACATTTTATGGGCTAGGTATCTTAGTGTATCCACTTCATGCATAACACCCATTCATAAAGTACACACAAAGCAGCATGAGCTCGTCTTTCACGACTAAGCCAACCATTTTTTAAATTCGTAACACATAACCATAACGACCATATCAACTGAACGATACATATGTGTTGCTGATACCCTGTTGCTAATGCTTGCTGATTCTGTTCTGTTTATTGTTGTACCTTTTCTATGCTGTGCTGATTTTCATTAATTTTGCCTGTTTGTTTTTGCTGTTGCTCTGTGCCTATAAAAACGTTCTGTGCAGAGTACAAACCCACTAAATAACATCTTAAAATGAGAGCAAGAAAAACAAAGGGGATGGGAGAAAAAGAAAAGAAGCAGAGAGGGAGGGAGGGGGATTGCACCAGTTATTTGAGAGAGGAATGCACAAGAGGTCACATTCTTCACTCCACTGCTATGGCTTGCCCCATGTTCAACTCTCTCTCTCTCTTTTTCTCTGTGCAAAATAGGCAATATTACTCAACACATTTCTGGTACAACAGATCGCATACAAAAATATGTGATTCACTAGAAAACACAGTGGACTAGCTCAATAAGCAGAAGATGAAGAGACCTTGGGCCTTAGGCCAGAAATCCAGAGTTACTCAATAGGCCTTTTTAAACTGATGGCATTTTAATATGTCACAATAGAAAGAAGCACAGGTGTAAATAATAAAGTAAACAATGGCTGAGCTGCATTCGGTTCCTTGTGAGTCCTGCTTTTGTTGCATGGCTGGCTCAGTGTCACACTGTCATGGCTTCGTGGGGCACTTGGGAAAAGCAGAGCCATTATTAATGATATTAGGAACAACTGTGCTTCTCCTATGACAAGTCAAAATGTCTGTGGTCAAAAGCGCCTCTTTACAGAAGGCACAAGAAATATTTCTTACCACTGCACTGCCCCTGTATGCAAAGCATTTCTCTATTCTGTTCCCACTCTAAATGCTGTGAAATTTAACTTGATAAATCAGTCACATTGTCACTCAAAAAAAAACTGCCACTGATGGTGTGACCCTGCTAAATAACACAGGTCTAAAACTCCATAATAATTGTGTCTCCTGAATGTAAATTACTCATGCGGAGACTGGACTAACTGGACAGACAGAACAGATTAATCTGGTTCATATCAAACTTTTTTCCAAACACCAATTTCCTCATATTCTTTGCAACAAATATAGCTTGAAATGACATAAGGTCTTGTGTTTGTAGGAAATATGTGGTTCTAAGTTTATTTGAGAAGAATTACTCAGACTTTTGTCTAATTCATGCACAATTTCTGACCTGGATATGATCAAATACTGCACGTTTTTCATCGTTTTCAGACTCTGTGCACCAGCACATATCTGCCATTTGTGTTTTGCATTCAGGTCCTTGGTGACCCTGATTACAAGTTAAGAATGAGGAACTTGTGGGGCCTAGGCTATCTTGACTACTTTGATTTATAAACACAGCTGTTTTAGCTAGTCATCAGCTAGCATGGTAGTAAGGCAGACTCCCCTCCAGGTGGTCAAGACTTGGTGAGAGGGGAAAACACTAATCAGCAAGATTTCCTCCAGCAAGGGACAAATGTGTCTCTCACACACCGTGTTTTCATTCCTTGTGAGGACTTTACATTGACTTACATTCATTTCCTGTAGACTTATCCTAACCTTAACCATACTTAGTTACTTTCCTAACCTAACCTAATCCTAACCCTAAACCATGTTGCCACCCTAACATTCAGTGATTTCCTTGTGGGGACTAGCTTCTGGTCCCCACAAGGATGGCCGCGTCCCCACAGTGTGAGTGTGTTAAAAGGTTTCGGTCCTCATGATGCAAGTAATACAAAGGCACACACACACTTTCTGACACAGTATTAATGCATCAGCAAAAAAGAAATGAGCATGTAAACCTGTCACAATGCAATCATGAAAGACCATCCGACTGCTATCAAGGTTAGTACAGACTAGTTAAGGGAGAAGTCCTTTCAGTTGAGATCTATACAGGGTATGTGCATGTGTGGGAACCCATTACTGTGGAGACATGGCCAGTCATGGTGAGGGACAGGCCACCAGGGGCCTAACAGCTGGTCCGAATGAGCATTAATTTGAGGCGCCTGCTGTGTGGGTACGTAGCGTGCACGCACACACACACCCATCTCCTCCCATCTTCAGGACCCACAGGGATCATGACAGGAGATTTGGTGTCTAGACTGTATAGATTCCACACGTTCCAGCCAAGAAAGAGCCAGTTACAAACTAAAAGAGAAATGGAATCACTTACTGCATCCGTGCTGAATGCAGCTGCTGCAGGAAAAAAACTGACACACACACACACACACACTCCCATTTTTCCTGCCCTCTACATGACCACCAGTCCATTACCCTGAATAGAAATGAGCATTTCAACACAATGAATAAGTGGAGTGTCATCTTCTTTCATGCCTACATTATAACATGCCTTATACATACCTGGAGCTTTGCCAGGTTAGCCTGCAGGTGGCAATCAGGAAAAAAAAAATACACTGGTTAAAGGGTTAGGACTCTTTTACACTGACCCCAAATTCAACTTTATAGTAAAGTCCAAATACATAAATCATCACCAATTAATTAAAGTTTGATCATATGAACCTTTATACTTCATACATACATCATTTATACTTCTGAAGGAGATGAAGGAACATCAGCCTACCCCAGATTAATGAGCTAGAGCTTGAGACATCTGATGATGATTATTATTACTACTACAATTCCAGCTTCAAATGAATATATCTTTATGGTTATATACACAGATCCTCACATCTACAAGCTAGGCTTTATGCAATTACACTGTGTGCACAATTATTAGGCAAGTGAGTATTTTGACCATATCATCATTTTATCCATAATTTCCAACTCCAAGCAGTATAAACTTGAACGCTTATTGGACTTAATGCATATCAGGTGATGTGTTTTAGTGTAACGAGGGAGGGTGTGGCCTAAGGAGATCAACACCCTATATCAAGGTGTGCATAATTATTAGGCAGAATGTTCTCCTCTGGAAAAATGGGCCAAAAAAGAGATTTAACTGACTCTGAAAAGTCAAAAATTGTAAAAAGTCTTTCACAGGGATGCAGCACTCTTGAAATATCTAAGATATTGGGGCGTGATCACAGAACCTTCAAACATTTTATAGCAAATAGTCACCAGGGTCGCCAGAAACGTGTTGAGAAGAAAAGATGCAAATTAACCACCAGATATTTGAGAAGAATCAAATATGAAGCTACCAGGAACCCATTATCCTCCAGTGCTGCCATATTCCGCAACTGCAACCTACCTGGGGGAAGCGTTCTTAAAGAGAGTTGTTTAATGTACCTGAACATAAATATGGCCTTTTTGTGAAAGCATGTTTCAAAGCCAGACAGGGAATTAAATTTAATCAAGTGAGACTTCTTCTGTTTCTCTGCTCTGTACCTTTGGCACATGAACTACATGGCACCATCACAAGTCCATGTTCTACTGTATCTCACCAGGTTTTTCACATATACTGTGGTAAGTTTGAAAGTTCATGTAATGCAATAGCCATTTACTTTGTGTAAACAGAGGTGTTGCATTAAGCACCCACTTTAATTCCATACCCTCTCATTCATCACCCATTGATGAGTGAGACTTTGTGTGTGTGTGTGTGTGTGTATATGGCTTCCCATTTTTCTTGCCCTCTACATGACCACCAGTCCATTACCCTGAATAGAAATGAGCATTTCAACACAATGAATAAGTGGAGTGTCATCTTCTTTCATGCCTACATTATAACATGCCTTATACATACCTGGAGCTTTGCCAGGTTAGCCTGCAGGTGGCAATCAGGAAAAAAAAAGTGAAGGTGAAGCTTATGAGCAAGAAGAAAAGCCCTGTTGTGCCCATACCAAAACCTATCCAAGCAAGAAGCAACTTGCCAAAGGTCCATACATTTTCACTGCAACTTGTCCGGCTGTTGACCACAGGTTAGATGTTTACCCTGAGCTATGCAGCTCTTGACCCAATCTCTGATGTATTAAACAAAGAATAAGAAACTCCAACATGGCAGCAAATTCATTCTAATGAAATATTTTCACCAATACATAAGTTAAAATATTTCTACTCTCTGCAACCATGAATGCAAATTTTTCTAACACAGATTATCAGCAAAAACCACAGTTGTCAATCCAGGATGTATTTCCCTAACATTATGCTACAAAGAATGTAGAAAATAAGCAATAAAGTACATTCATCTGTTTTTAAACAAGCCTGCAGCTTGTACCCTAGTCCATAATGCACTGAGATGCACGGCGTTCTAAAGAGCATACTATGTTTTTTTGAACCGCACACAGAGAAAACAGCTGAAAATGCAGTGAATTGGCTATGGTTCCAGAAATTCACTACCCTGTTTGGTCTTTACAATCTGTGCTAGCTAACCAGTGAGATCATACCTCCCCACTGTACAGTACACAAAAGAATCCAAGAGCGGAGACAGGTCCTTGCTTGCCCTTCTCTGCCTCTGTCTCTCTCCCAGGCAGCTGCATGCAGAGGTCTGAACCTGCCTGCTGAGAAACAGCATGGCTCTGGCTAGCCTAGTGTTAACTAACTGGGGCTCACCAGGAAGAAAAACAACATAGATGTAAAACCATGTGTTGATATTGCCCTCCTTTTGCACTATGACTCAAATCCCATCTTATGGTCTAACCTAACCTGCTCATCACAGGAGGAAACAGGCAGAAAGGGAAAACAAATACACTGACCCTGATCCATTTACTGGCAAAGGCTTTCATTCTGTTTTTTTTTTACCTTCCCTGTCCTGTCCTCCTCTGTGTTATGCAAGACGGAGTCAGTGAAATTTATCCCAGCCCCACACGTACACATTTGATAAACTGATCAGTTAGCCAGATGCATGGCATGCAACTGGTTCAGTGGCAAGTGATCATTTTAGGTTAGAACAATTCAGCTTTATCTCTCAACTGATAAAATGATGCAACTTCAACTCAATTTTAACTGCACTGGCAAATACATTGTGTTTAGGTCCCCAATTCTTTCCACTGATTCCTTGAGGTAGAGGTGTTAAAATCTATCTTACCTACATTAGTAATCTGCCAGGCTGAGGCATTTAAAAGGCTAAGAGACAATGCTTACAGGCATAAATGGGGGAAAAAAAAAAATCTTTGACCCTTTTTTTATTTTGATTTACAGCAGAAAACAACCCTCCCAGTGCCTTGGCTATATTGTGTGAAAAGATTTAAGACAAAAACCACCATGACGCCATCTGCATAAGCCAAAACTAGGAAATAAATCTTTGACTATAGAAAACAAGAGAAGTAATTGATGTTTGTATTGTTTCTAAAGCTTTCTGTGCACTGCTATGCTTTAAAAATGTCATCTGATGGGGCATCAGAATGAACTAAAGGTTCTATCCAGGAAGTTAAACCAGGAAACAGACACACTGCTTTATTTGGTCATTGACATAATACACAAGCCTGAGAAGAAACAGGTAACACATCTATCTCCACTGTGATACATGGGATACTGGATTACAGCTTTACAGGTTTTGAAAGATTTCACATTTACCATTTAAAACGTAGCAACCATTAGGGCATTAATCATTTATTATTAAAAAAATCTGTCTCTCCAGTCTTTGTATCAAGGGTCCAGCATGATGAGGTCATTCAGACTGGGCCATATTTGAGGTATATCTGTGGCTATTATGACTTTGTCTGAAACCAATGACTTTTTCCCCTCTCTGCACTCTGCATGATAGTAGCTAGTAAGCATCATGGATTAATTTAAGTCCAGTATATAGGGTATAATAAATGTCACCTACTATACATTGAGACAAAATGCTAAGTACACCATAATCATAGCCTATACAGTTAACAATGTCAGACAAGCCTGCGTTTACTCTGCCACATCCACATGTCTACCTCATTTCTCTGCAGTCCACACTACACGCCATCCTGTGCAAACACAGGAGGAGGCAATGTTGAGCTTTTTACACAGATGTGAAGGTATTCTTTCATGGATGTTTCTTGTTAATAACTTCTTCTCCATTTGTTCCTCAGTCAAAGAGGGAGGAGAAAGGATGAGAAAAAAAACAACCTCTTTTGCTCTGTGACCTATGCCTGAAGCTGACTCTCATTCTCTGACCATATCATCACTCACACTGGCTGCTCAGTGCACATTATCAGTGCACACAGTTTCAACAGGGACTCCTATGAGTCCCTGTTGAAACTGAGCACCAGACTTTGTGATCTTACTAAACTGTGAGCCATGATTCCATTGTTTCCTGGTGAAGATAGGGACCATAATGCAACAGTCTCCTAAGACCTCTGTGTGTTACGGAACTCTGTTTTTATACTGATTCAGGCAGGTATGACAGCCGAATCAAGTGTCAGAAATATATGGAGATAAAATACTATCAAAAATGTTACAAATGCGTGTTTAACGTTTTGTCTGTAACAAGCGATTTGTGTGTGTGTGTCATGAGGTTCACAAATGCGTCCTGCGCAATCTGCACGTATAAAGCCATTTGTGTGTGTGTGTCATGCTGTTCACAAATGCATGCTGTACAAACTGCACATAAAACACATTTTACAAATGCTTAAAATCGATTTTTTTGTGTGCAGTTCTTTAGAAAGTACGTACACATTGTTACCTACGCATGCGTGGATCGTCTAACACACACGAATCACCTTCCGCGCACACACGGATTTTTGAGAGTGTTTTTCCGCACTCTCAAAAGTCCACGATCCACGAATGCACGGTGCGTTTAAGGACACGTGGAAAACTCGGACATCTGAGTTTCCAAACCTGTTTCCCAAACACAAGTATTTACACAACGCTATTCCAAATGGACATTACATAAAATAAACAAAAATATCTAATACATAACACGTTTTAACAGAGAACATTCCAGTTGCCTGCAGTTTGTGGTGCATG
>NW_018127929.1:2693162-2709657 GCF_001952655.1 Monopterus albus
CATTTGGAATAGTGTTGTTGAAATACATTTGTTTGGAAACAGGTTTGGAATCTCAGATGTCCGAGTTTTCCACGTCTCCTTAAACGCACCGTGCATTCGTGGATCGTGGATTTTTGAGAGAGCGGAAAAACACTCTCCAAAATCTGTGTGTGCGCGGAAGGTGATTCGTGTGTTAGACGATCCACGCATGCGTAGGTAACAATGTGTACGTACTTTCTAAAAAACTGCACACAAAAAAATCGATTTTAAGCATTTGTAAAATGTGTTTTATGTGCAGTTTGTACAGCATGCATTTGTGAACAGCATGACACACACACACACACACAAATGGCTTTATATGTGCAGATTGCGCAGCACGCATTTGTGATCCTCATGACACACACACACAAATCGCTTGTTACAGACAAAACGTTAAACACGCATTTGTAACATTTTTGATAGTATTTTATCTCCATAGAAATACACTAAGGATGCTGCACTCATGGATTTATCTATAATGTACCAGTGTTTTCATTATGGGCAACAGCTGCCAGTGTTTGTTTCTATGTGACAACATGTGGCTGGGAAATCTCTGCATAAATCAATATCAATACCAGTGAGCAGACAATCCCATAATGGCATAAAGCTGAAACTCCTAGTGAAGAATTTCTTACATCAAAACCTTTTCCTCTGTCAACAACATAATATTGCATAGTAGCAATGTTCCTGATGTTTTGGAAATTGTAAATTAAATATATATTACAAGTTCTAAAGGTACAACCCCATAGTTTTTGTTATCTTTTATTTTGATATCTGGAGCATGGCTCCTCATCCAGGGAAGGAGAAATCAATAACCTGACTTCACGCTGAATTGATACTGAAGGAAGTGACGGAAGTTTCCAAAAATTAACCAGAGGTTTTCCACCCCTTTGCAACCCTAGTCTATACATCCTTATGATTCTATGTGTGCATGGTATCTTCCACTAACTAAAATCAACTTTTAATCTGTTGGCACAATGGTCAGTCAAGTATACTTATCCAATAATGTAATATACACTGCTAAAAAGTGAAGTGGCAGACGGACTAAGGGGAGCACAAGACAGAAAAGTCTCTTATTATTTAATCCTAGACCAGTGAGAGCTCATGATACTCCAAAGACTCCAATGATCACCCCTGATATTCTTATTAAACAAAGAAAACTAGGCATTCTCATTAATAAATCTGCTATTGATAAGTGATCTTACAAATGTTTTATACAAAACATTTGTTCTTACCGTGCACAGCAAAAACATTACAAGGCTGGGCCCCATGGCGTGATGACTCTCTCTTTCCACCCTTGATGAAGGCTGGCAGACTGGGTCTCCTCTGGTCCCCTACAAACTTCCCCGGCTGCTGCCCCATAAGGGCAGGGTGCCAGGCCGCAGCTGGGACTCTCCAAGCTGGACTCAGCTGCTAACTGTCCAATAGTTCACCCTCACGCCAGGAGGGGACTGGGAAAAAACAGGAACCCCTCTCCCTGGTTCAGTCTGTCCTCTTCTGGAGTATGGGGGATGTGGGTCACCTATGCAAATCCGTATTACTCCAGTATATCTCTGTTTATCATGCATTAATGGAACCTGAGTACTTCAGAGGTCAAAGAAAGGCATTTCACAGGAATCTAAGGGGGGGAAAAACAATTAAAACTCACTGATCCGTACTTCAACAGTGAAATAATATTTACACACTGAAAAACTGCACTCAGACATAAATGATTCATACCTAAACAGCAAGCAACATCCTCACAATAAATCAGAGGTGACTTAAACATGCAGCCCAAGGTTGAAGTAATTAATCCAAGCCCATTTGTATGACATCTGACAAATAATTAGGCTACATCTTAAACTGCAAAATATGTTTGTTTGACTTTAAACTGTCTAACTTCAGTTATCTTGTCACAACCCCCCACGTTCTTCCTTTTGTATACAACCCCACTTCCCTCTGTTATATCTAGGACTCACGCCCACTGAGTTTCCTCTTTTTAATGCCAATCAAGTTTTTAAATGGCATGCCAACATTTGTCAACTGCAGTATAATGCAGACCTCACACACAATAATCAGGAAACTGTGTGTTGATAGAAAACAACAAAGTTCTACATGTAAAACTAATTTACACCGAGCCCATACAAAACTGCAACCAAAAAGATTACTAAACAATAGCACAGTATTAAGTAGGCTGCTGTTATCCTTAACCCCACTGTCCCAGGGGAACTTTTTCTTTAGTAAAAGCAGTTTAAAAAACAATAATAAGTAATAAGCACAAAGTTAAAAGGGATCTCTCTACCACACGTTCCGTAGTCACAAAGTTATGAAGTAAAGACAAGGATGAAAAGGAACTTACAAGGCCATAGAAGCGACGATAGTGCTGATTAGCTGGCGACCCCAAGCTCATGTTGAAGGCAGCCATGGAGGCTAACTAACGTTAGCTGGTGGTATGCAGCGCCAGACCCGGAATGCACATCGAGCAGTCAACAGTTGGCTCTTGCTGAGTCGCTGATAACGCACTGGCAATAAACGTAGGACAAATACACCTTAATGTCTCACAAAAGCATCGCTGGCCACCACAGCGCAATACTTTACAACTGCTCTTTCCAAAGCAAGAGTAAACGGTTTGTTTCAAACTTCCGTGTCCACTCTTCCCGTCTTGCGGAGTTTCTTCCCCTGTGGTACCCGGACTAAAGGCACTTCAATCAAAGAGGCGAAGAGAAATCGAGGAAAATGCGCCGGGCGAAGACCGACGTCTCTTTCTGCAGGTACTTCCCTGTTTACAGTCGCCGAGCTCTTCGTTGCCGAACCCTCTGTCCGCGCACTTATTCATCGCTCTCACGTGAAAATCTGAGCAATAAACTTTGGCCGACTAGTAACTGTGTCGCTGGGGCCGCCATACTTCTATATGCAAGGTGGTTTACAGAAGTATGTGGGTGGGACGACGTGTGACATCACGTACGTGCGTGGGCTAGTATCAAAGCAAAGGTTTTATGCTGGGAGAGCAGAGAAAAACAATTTTCAACTCCAATGAGACACAGAGGATACCTTCAGAACGTAAATCTACCCAGGTCTGCTTTTCTAAGCATGTTTGAGAATAAAATTTACTCTCTTTTACATTTTATCAAAGCGCTATTGCCTTATAAAGAAGTGAACGCTTAAAATTTTGACTTCTACCGTACCAAAAAATTTAATTTGACAGTCATATTACAGATATGTACCACTGATACCAGTATAAGTCCATATATAATGTTCAAAAACCTGATATATCAGTTGTGCTGTGGTTATATGTATTCCTTGTTTGATAGTAATAAATCAGTGCTGCCTTTTTAAATAAACATTTGCAAGGTGCAAAGTAATATATACATCTGCATTACTGTTATTGTAGTTATACATAATTATTGAAGCTGGGAAGAGTTTGCAAAAAATATATGAACTAAAACCCCTTGTGAAACTGACTTATCTTGACATGCTTGCTTTCTGTTTCTTCATTATTCAACAAGACACACCACACTGAGAAGAAGTGAAAGTACGACTTGTGAATATTGTACTATTTGAAAATGTACACATCCTTTCCTTGAGCAGACAGCACTTTCACTGCATAAAACTAATTTATAACTGCATCTCAATCTGTGGTCACTCTGTGACCTGGTTGCTTGATGATTTTGTTTTTGTGCACTGACATACAGTATACTGTATATGATGGACAGGGCGTTACTGTTTCTCTCTATGCAAAAATGATGCCAAAATATCATGATTGCTGCCATCTTGCTTTTTTGCAACCAGATTCTGCATAATAGTGACTAGAAGTGGAGTGACAGCATCGGACCACCAATCAAAGCTGTCAAATCAACCAAAATACACCCCTTATTGTATAATCATTATTTATTAAAAACAAACTTACCAGAAAAAATGAACACTTGTACACACATCTGCATATCTAATAAAAAAAAAAAACACACACAACTGACCTCTGGAAAACTGTTTCTAATTTGATTTATAGTTTAATTTTAGTGACTCATGTCCCATTCACTAACATGGAGGAGGCAGGATTTATGACCTACACTACAACCAGCCACCAGGGGGCGATTGAGTCATGGTGGCTTCACTTCTGGGAGCTCTTAGCCTGTCCATTGTTTTTACAGTAGATGGTTGTGTGACAAGATCACAGTTAGAATTTGTGCTCTTTATCCTTCCTGTTCCAGCAGCTTCTGTTGAGTCAACAATACAATCTCCTCCATCACTTCTGGCTTCAAGATGTCCTTTACCTGTAGAGACAGCATAAAGTAGGGAGTTGCAGATCAGCTACACTGAAAGAAATATGTAATTTAAACACTACAAAATCTTATGGATTGTGGTCAACAATAGTTACACAACAAGAGTTTTATTAACAAAATGTAAACAAAGAACTTACAATAAAAATAAATCAGCAGAATGATACATAATGCATATTTATGCTCAGTTGTGAATGCAGAAGCTCCTTCAATTATTTCACTTTTAACAGTAACAGGGGTGTTGCTAGACATAAAGCTCTACTGGGGCACAGGCCCCCATTACTCGAATCACACAGTTGAGAGCGGCAGATCTATATTAGGGCATGTGCCCCAGTAAAAGGGGTCTAAGCACACCTATGAACAGTAAACATATTTTAGTTTTTTTGTTACTGAGGCTAATGAGAGACAGTGTCTTTAGCACCAAGTTCTATTGCAGTGCACTATAAGTCACAGCGTGAGAGGAGAATACTCTGTAACCCATAAATGGGTGGGTTTGATTAGTTAAGCTAATCAGCAGCCAAGAAAACCTTAAAAATCAATGTCTATATTAACAACTAACTAAAACTATTACCGGAGCTGTGGATTTCAATACGGCCACCAGAAGCCACATCATAACACAACAGTCCACTTTTCTATTGAAATAGCTTTTCATTCCCATTGATTTACGTTTGTGATGCATTTAGTTTGATTCAAAAACAAATGAATGTCTTTCCAGTGAATCACATTGCACCTGATTGCTCCTACCTGGTGTTGCAGTGAAGATTCATAGCAATAGAGAACACTGGTGTCATACAGAAGGACCTTGTGTGCAGCCAAAGCTAGTAGGCAGTTTCTCAACCGTGAAATCACCTCTCGATCTGACAGGCTAACAGGCTGAGAGGACAGAGAAAGGTTATTTATATATTGTACTCTGAAGATATTCAATCAGCAAACCTCTTAACTAAATTGTGGATATCAATAAAGTCTTTAAATGATTCTATTCCCACCTCCAAAATGCTGTACTGTTAGTGTCATAATCTAAATACAATGACAAGTTAATCTATGAAATACTGCACTTGTGAATCCAGAATGCACCTCCAAACTGGTGTAGAAGCCCCCAGCCTCCTCCTCCTGTTGTCCCGGTGTAGGATACAGCCACACAAAGCCGTTATTCCCGAGGATGATGGATGCACCACACGGCAAGTTGTGGAAATGTGTTTTCTGCCTCTTGATCAAAGAAGGAGAAAGCTGTACCAACACTCCTTGACCCAACTGATGATCAGACAAAGTAAAACAGTACATTAGGCCAAATTTAGGAAAGATTAAAAAGAATTAAGCTCATATAGCAATATTTACAACTAAGTTTTGTAATGCAAAAATGTAATTATACATACCATAGAGCAAAATCTATGTGGTATTCTGTCTGTGATATATTGCATAGGAATGAATAATAATAATAATACTCACTTCCTGTATTTGTTCAATCATATAATTGTTAATTTTATTTTTACATCAAATGAGCCAGCAATAAAAGGAGAAAGGTTACTAAATAGTTACCCATTGGGCGTTGACATTACATACTTAAACATTTGTTACCATTTGCTACTCAGAGTGTAACTGCTGAGTGAATCATTTCCTGATTATATAGTAGCATGTAATGTGTACTCAATGAAGCACTGAAGCAAGAAAAGGTTAGTCCTGGACTAAACCATGATTTGGGTGTATAAGCACATGTTAGTATGTACACTACCATAACTTACTTTTCCATACTTTAAACTGCGGGTGTGAAGCGATAGAGCTCCATCTGAGAAGACAGACTGCACCTCTGCCTATAAGCATGAGACACAACCAACACAGATATTATGCATGACAAATAAGACCAGCCAATCCATCAGTGATTATAGTAAACTGTGAGTTACACTAATGAGATCGCCCTCTTGAAGGTATTCTCTCATGGTGAGCTCATCCTCTGCTGATCTTCTCCTCTAGAAAACAAAATCAAACAAAAGATTTTGAACAACAGTACAAGTTAAAAACCCATTTCGCTGTCCTTCGAGATAATGCTAGTTCAGCTAACAGTGTAATACACAGGACTCATCCTCCAGTGAATCATATTTTCCAGCATCTCACCAGCTCTCCTCCAGGTAGGTTGACAGAAGACAACAACAGGACAGAGTCCAGCCGGGAGTTGGTCTCCACTTTCCATCGCTTCTGTTGTACCTATACATTTCACAAAAAAAGACACATATTCAAAAAACAAATCCTTACTGACAGAAATGACAACAGCTTGCTAAAACCATACATTTTGTCAGACACACAGGAGAAAAGGCACGGAGGGTGTGCCTTACCTCTGTAATTCTGCCAACCACCACATCTCCAACTTCACCATTGAACCTGCATTTCAATAAAATACAACGCCAAACATTTATAACTCCTGTAAAAGCCATACTTAAACCAATTAAAATCCATACACGTGTCAATTCAGTACCACTAGGCACACCTGACCTTTTGATGTGCATGGTAAAATTTAATCACTTACCTGGTCTTAAGTGGTCTGACGCAGATCAGCTTGTCCACTCTCTGCACCTCTCCAGCGACTGAAGCCGTCAGCTTGTCTTCATCAACATAGGTACCATGGCCCCTGGTGATAAATAGCATGTAGTGCTGCTAATGAGTGATACAGCCAAACAGGAATGTGGTAACGTTAAAGAAAAAGGTGGGTTAACTGTGACCTCCGGGCAGTAATTATTAAACAATACAGACACAATTTTAAAGGATTACATTATGATTCTTTTCCCGTCACGAGTCCTTGTTACCATTTAACTTAGATCAGACAGGCCTATATGCCGGCCTAAAAGTGTGGGTAAAGAAAAACTAGGAGCTTTTACTGTACTCAGTGGAGCTGTTGGACGAAGCAGACTGATCTGTATCATCTGTGACAAAGAAGGAAAACCAACATATCACCCGGTACCTACCTCATAAAACCTGTATCTGACGTGATTACATCGCCGGGGACGACCAGATCTTTTCGGTCGAAAGCAGAAACTGACAGCGACACTGTTTTTCGAATAGTTGGTAATCGCATGTCCGCAGCCATGCTACTTTAGTTAGTTCTTCTTTATCTTCCCTGTCTTGCAGAAACAAACAACTATACGTGTTTTACTGATACCTCCTGGTCTATTAGTCTGTTGTTTCTTTTCTGCCTGACGTTATTAACAATTTTAAAACTGTCTTACAAGTTCAGCAACGTATGAGAAATGAAAAATCCTCTGTAGCCACTTTAGCATGGATAGATAGGTAGCAAGCTGCTTCTTCTTCTTCTTCTTCTTTGGTGCGACAGTATAGATGCAAAACACTACTACTGCGCCTTCATTTCTTCTTCTTCTTTACATATAACGGCATTACCGCCACCTATTGCTTGCTCTTGTAAATTAAAAAATATGATTCCCGGTATACAGTGGGTGCGGAAAGTATTCATACCCCCTTAAATTTTTCACTCTTTGTTATATTGCAACCATATGCTAAAATCAATTAAGTTCACTTTTTTCCTCAATGTACACACAACACCCCATATTGACAGAAAAACACAGAATTTGACATTTTTGCAGATTTATTAAATAAAAACTGAAATATCACATGGTCATAAGTATTCAGACCCTTTGCTCAGTATTTAGTAGAAGCACCCTTTTGATCTAATACAGCCATGAGTCTTTTTGGGAATGATGCAACAAGTTTTTCACACCTGCATTTGGGGATCCTCTGCCATTCCTCCTTGCAGATCCTCTCCAGTTCTGTCAGGTGGGATGGTAAACGTTGGTGGACAGCCATTTTCAGGTCTCTCCAGAGATGCTCAATTGGGTTTAAGTCAGGGCTCTGGCTGGTCCATTCAAGAACAGTCACGGAGTTGTTGTGAAGCCACTCCGTTATTTTAGCTGTGTGCTTAGGGTCATTGTCTTGTTGGAAGGTGAACCTTCAGCCCAGTCTGAGGTCCTGAGCACTCTGGAGAAGGTTTTCGTCCAGGATACCTCTGTGTATTCATCCTTCCCTCGATTGCAACCAGTCGTCCTGCCCCTGCAGCTGAAAAACACCCCCATAGCATGATGCTGCCACCACCATGCTTCACTGTTGGGACTGTATTGGACAGGTGATGAACAGTGCCTGGTTTTCTCCACACATACCACTTAGAATTAAGGCCAAAAAGTTCTATCTTGGTCTCATCAGACCAGAGAATCTTATTTCTCACCATCTTGGAGTCCTTCAGGTGTTTTTGAGCAAACTCCATGCGGGCTTTCATGTGTCTTGCACGGAGGAGAGGCTTCCGTCGGGCCACTCTGCCATAAAGCCCCGACTGGTGGAGGGCTGCAGTGATGGTTGACTTTCTACAACTTGCTCCCATCTCCCGACTGCATCTCTGGAGCTCAGCCACAGTCATCTTTGGGTTCTTCTGTACCTCTCTCACCAAGGCTCTTCTCCCCCGATAGCTCAGTTTGGCCGGACGGCCAGCTCTAGGAAGGGTTCTGGTCGTCCCAAACGTCTTCCATTTAAGGATTATGGAGGCCACTGTGCTCTTAGGAACCTTAAGTGCAGCAGAAATTTCACAATTGTGAAGTCCACCGAAAATGCATCCCCTGCAAATAACACAAATACGTACAGTACCTATTAACGATGTTTGAATGGAATTCCTCGTTCAATACAGTGCTTATATATTATTGTACTAAATTTGTTGGTGACACATTGCAGCACGACTTAAGTAATTATGTGTTTTACATAGACTGGTGGATAGTTTTCTTTTTTGGGACGAACAGACGGTTAGATGAGTGTTCGTTTTCCTGCAATTTCTGTGTGCTGTATTTAGTTAGGCATTTTTTTCGTTGAGGACATTTCACTGCTGGACCGCCAGATGTCGATATCGAGCCATGTTGCCTTCGACGCAACAGTGTAGTTTCACGTAAAGGAGAGATGACGTCAGATGTCAACAGAACACAAAGTTCGCTGTCGTGGCCAATCAGTTTTGAGTCACAGAGACTCTTGTAAAGATGGCGACGGTGAGGCAGAGAGGAGTGAAAACTGGACGCTTTATCCTTATAAAACATCGCTGGACTCGACAGCGTACCCATTGATAGGGCAGCGGGAGCGAAAGTTAATCCTCCCATTTGTCGGCCGCAGCAAGCTATTTGATGCTTTATGGTGTCGGGGCGGGCCTGTTTGCTTTTGTTTTCGGTTACGCTGCGGTTGCCTCGGACAGCTCGTTAGCTTCAAGTTGGCCAATTCTAGCCGGGGCTAGCTGTGTATATCCGTCGGCTGCCAGGATCTTTTTATATGGTGTCCATGGATTGCTAGCCTGGCCACTGTAAACGCCGGACTGCATGTACATATGTAAAGTTTTTCTATCCACGGAAAGAATGTCAATGAGCCACTTGGTGTAAGAATACCTTAGGAGGAACAAGGAGCGCCGACTATCTGGCATTGCGACACTGTTAAAAGTGCCGATCCGGAGTGAGTTTGCTGTCATGTATTTCTTAACCGGCTGGCCCAGGAGGCTGCTTTGTCCGCTGAGGAGTGAAGAAGAGCCCTTCCACATCCAGCCCAGCTCTCAGAGGTTTTACTTTGCCGTGCTGTCAGAGACACAGCTCAGCATCTGGTTTAGTCGGGTAAGTCAACGAGTTGCAGCTTTGCTTCAGTCGTGCTCATGGGCTCAGCTGTCCCGACAAAAACAATGCATGGAGTTCTAATTTTAATATGACAATGTTGCATTAAACCCGATTCAACAATTAGAACCACCATTACTTAATTTTCATACGCTGTACACTACTGCGTGGCAACTTGGCTGTCTGCCCGTCATGTTTGTTAAAAGGATAGTTAAGAAAATGGTGTCGTTAGTGGAGAGCAACCTGAAGGTGTTTATCTTAACGTTAAAAGGTGCACAAACACTGCCATCGACACTCCTGTTTCATTAGTGACCGGTATTTATGCACCACAAAAAGGTTGAGTACATCCGTATACGTGTGCCTTTCATAAAGACATAGATGTATAATTAAACCGTGGCATCTGAATGGCGTTCATCCCATAGATGCACTCATAGGGCTGGTGGCTTTTCATTGTCTCAGCCACAGGAACTGAAATTCACTGAGGAATGTTTTATGTCAGTCAGGGGCAGGACACTTCCCCACCTCGATTCTCAGGTACAATCAGTACTTTTGGTCAAATGGGCCCATCTCTCTCATTTTTAACACACTGGCTTATGCCTATAGTTATTATCAAAATGGAATTTCCACTAATGTTCAAAACCAATACTCACTGAAGGCATGTTGTAGTGTGTTTCATCCAGCAGCAGCACAAGATTAAATTTTTGAGGCTGAAAGACTAATGTAAACAAGTATGTTGTGCCATCATTTGATCCTTTAGTTTCCATAACACAAGTAAAATTTCATAGTGGTTCAAATAAAATTGCCTTTTTCTAAATGGCATTTGTGTAACTGAAGGCCAGTGATGACTTGGTCTCATTTTATTTAATTTTTTTTAATGACAGGTTTTATAACAAACCAGTTTTTTTTTTTAATCTTGTCTTTGTGTGGGTGATTAAGAGCCATTGTCTATATCAGTGCAATGAAAGTCAGTGGTTTTTCAAAGAGATGAATATCTTACTGGCAATCCTTTCCTTGAGAGAAATGCAAAAGTCAGTATGATCTAGGAAGAGGTATAAGAGGAACCTATGTTCCAGAATAGTGGAACACATAATTTAAGAGTTTAAATAAACTTTACTATAGAATATATAACCTATAAATGCAAATGCTGTAAAACAAAATTGGTGCTGAACAATTCAGTACATAAAGTAATATTTAAAAATTTTGCTTGTAGATAGAATTTAGACTATCATAACGTGGGCATTGAGGTCACATTTGTGATAGTTACCACAAATGAAATCCTGTTTTTACCATTACTTATATTTTGTTAATTGCTAATAAGCTATTTCATCAAAGATTGTTCTCTGTCATGCCATTCAAGAGTCTCCTGTATCACTACCGAGTCAAGTTATAGTTCAACTTTGAATTCTGTGGAACTGCAGAAAGGATCATGACATTTTTGGTGCCTCCTCATTCAGCAATTTCTGGTGCCAGCAACAGAATACGATATGGTAGAAGGCTCCTATGAAATTCCAGATATAGTGCTGTCCTGCCTATTTTTAAGAAATAAATACAACAAGATTTTCTATGCTGATATGGGTGTCTCTTAAAGATATGGCCATTTGTTACAGTTCAGCACATTCAGCATAGCAGCTTGTATTCCACAGGGCTTGTATATTATTGAGACAGTAATAGATCAGGATCACTGTTTATTTCCTGAGGCCACTCAGGATGTCACCATATTTAGTTTCCCCTCTTTCTTGAGATCTTTGCCTGCCTGTGAGTGTCGGTGAGGCATCCAGGAAAAAGATTGTCTCGGTATTGTCATTTGGACCAACTTGCACCTCTCACATCTGTTGTATCCATTATGGCATTTCAGTTCACTGTCCGGCCCAGCTCTACACACAGCGACGTAGTAGAGATGTTTGTTTACTCAGTTTTCTCAAGTACTATAGAGTCTTTTTCTCTAAATAATTTTAAATGCAATTCTTATACCAAACTAGTATGGAAATATGACTATATATCACTCTAATATTAAATTAGATGATATAACAACAATATTGTCCTGTAGTGATCCTGACTGGGTTACAGTTATGTGTAACACTTTTGTACATAAATGTGTACAAATGTGAGTTTGACTGTAATAGCTGAGTGAAGTGGTCAGAATAATCTCTTATAGTCTCTTAACATATATTTTATGTTAAAACATTAACATGATTTAATGTATCAAAATAGATCCTGTCTACTCCTAGCTTCATGTTGTTATGCTGAACTCAAACCTATTAGCATATTTCTCAGGTTATGTGGTGAATGTAGGTGATTGTAAATCTGTCATTTCCCCTCTCAGCATTCTTGGCCCAGTTGCTCTCAGCCTTCATTTTGCCACTAGGTT
The DNA here is from genome assembly GCF_001952655.1 of Monopterus albus. Lineage (NCBI taxonomy): Eukaryota > Metazoa > Chordata > Actinopteri > Synbranchiformes > Synbranchidae > Monopterus > Monopterus albus. The sequence continues at coordinate 2,705,432 of NW_018127929.1, forward strand.
TATTCCCTTTAATCCTATCTATCCTCGACCTCATCCAGAGTAGCTGGAGCTCGGCTAGTTCAGTTGAGGTGCTGTTGCTAATCCGTGTAGCACAGTAGCTTAGCCTTGTCATTGATTTGTTCTCTCACCCTGCCACAGTTGCACGGGAGGACTATTACTGCTCAGGTCATTTAGGAACAGAGGGATGGAGTGTGGTGGTGTTATTATGCAGTAGTAGCACCAGCACTGGTTCTGATATGTATAAATGGACTGTGTGGTGTGTGCATGTACATGTATGGATGCACATAGTTGTGTGTAATCCTTTACACTCCCCTGGGATATCGTCAGTTACACCAACTGACGGGATGTAATTAGGGTGGTGCATGGGAAATGGCAATGCAGAGTCACTACTATCCCGCAGACATTTCAGTTTTAGCTTGGTTTTAAGAAGTTATACTGGTTGTTTATTTGGGGTATTTCTGTGCCAACTTGGATCCTTTAGGGATGCTTTTTTTGTTGTTGGCAACCTGAACAGTATCTTGAAAAGTGCAATAATTAAAGTTACTGATGGATGATTTCGGATAAATCCTTAATCTAAATCCTGCATTTGTAGATTGTATTGTAGAAATAATGACACATTAACATTGTGGAATGTTAGATATTTCCCAAGCGTATTGAAACTGTGAAACATTTCAACCTCGATTCTGATTTGCCATTAAAGGTCAAATGAACCAAAAACAATGAATGGGATTTTCTTCTTTTTATTTACACAATGTGTAATGAATTTTGCAACTCTTAATGAAGATAAAGGTTTCTCTTTTTGTTTGCCACTGAGCAAGCCTCATGAATGCAGATATCATTGGCATTATTAAATTTTAATCTTATGAAGGGGACACTGTAGGGTAGAAATAGTTAAAACCTGCTCTCATTACACTGCCTGGGTACAAGGTCTTTTGTTGCATAGCTGGAATTACATAAGATATTTCCCAGCTTTTGTTACCTAAGGGCATTCAGTGTACAGTGTCCTATTTCCCTCTTAATATTAAGGACTTTATATGTCTATTTGAAAACAAAATTAGCTGCCTTGCCTTACAAGATAAAGAGTGTAGAGAATTTGCATTTTCTTGTTTTTCAGTTCCCATTTTTGTCTGGAAGGACAGAAGATTAGCTGAACCAAAAGAGGTCACCAGAATGGTAGCACCACAAGCTAAAAAACATGTTTACCAGTGCTACTTCCCAATAAATAGGAGAAATCTGCAGGGGGATTTCCAGTGGTGGTCAGGCTTTGCCAGGTGTTGAGGTTTCTAGTGTTCAGAACCTGATATTATTACCAGTGATTGGCTGAAGTAGCAGTTTTAACATCTGCTGATCTCGCATTTTCTTGGTTTAAGATACATTTGTATCTATCAGAAGCAACTCTGTGCTTTTTGTTTGACTGGAGATAAATGGTCATTGTTTGTGGTATTTAAATCAAGGTATTGGAACGAACTGGTAGTGATGAATGGTCTGTGATTCAGACAGATATCGGCTATATAGTGATTGAGGAGTAGGGGTAAATTCAGGTCAACAGCCTCAGGCAAAGTCTGCTTGTATAACTTGTTCAAAAAGAGCAGTATGACTCCTGTGCTCTCAGCAAAAATACAACAGTCAAATAAAAAAGGCGGCCTCCACACTCTGGAAGATGCCTCCAACATTAATTTTTATTTAAATTTATTTTATTTTTGCCATGGCTGATAGAGAACACTGATGTTTCGGCATAACTGTCTTCTGCAGTGTAGCCAACTTACAGCACAACTCGGGCACTTCCACCCAGCCTTTGTGAGGTGAAACTGATAGCGCTAATTAGATATGAATAATGCATTGTTAAAACTGGAGGCAAAATGTATTTATAGACTCAATAGTTTGTTCCCGAATAGCATGAAAGAAGAACTGATCTTCACACCTTTTTTCTGAAGACATCCAGTTGTTTTGAACTATGTATGATGGTTTGTTAATTTGATGTTTATAGTTCAGATGTTGGATCTTCAATTTGAATTGATCTAGCCTATGAATATTATAGTTAGTTTTTGGTAAAATAATATAGGATTAGGTGATCTGAATCAAGTTTGAATTTCATGTTTTTAGGGGTTTTAATATTTAGGATGGCATACAAATTGGTGTACCTGTAGTAGAGATTAAGTCTATTGTGTATATTTATTTTTTTAAATTTGTGTGTGTTTCTTTGTCATCCTTAACTTTTGTTTTAAAGCTAAAGAATAAAAATTAATGTTAAGGCATCTGAGTCTGTGTGTACACCCATTTGTCTGTGTTTCATGGCATAAACAGTAGCTTGCTTCTGAAAGATGTTTTTCAGAATAAACGAACCACACAAGGTAAAAATGAGCAGTAGCCTGGTATCATAGCCATCCCATTTTGTGTTACTTTGTTGCCAGTGAACTAACATTTAGGGCAGTGATGTAAAATATAGGGCGTGTTGGTGCAAAATATCACTGTCAGCAATCACTATAAAAGCTTCTGTTGCTGAGCTTTCTGTATGTGTAAAATAGTTCGACTGAAAAGATTTTTATCCTATGATGGAGTGTTACTGTGCTGTTAATTTCTGTTTATTTACTTCAGACTGCTGCAGCATTCTCATCAGGCTATTAGAGGAATGCTGCACTCCAGATTAAAGTAGTGTTGTCACTCTAAGAGCAGTTGTTGCTTAAAGGGCTCAAATTAGCTGGAAAAGGTAGTTAAACCTCTCAATGCAAATCATCAGTTATAGCATCATGAAAATCATAATAAAACTTCTCTGTTGTTTTGTAATTGCACCTTGAGGAGAAAACAAGAAATGTGAGACAAAAGAACTGGAGACATCTCATTATAAATCTGTGTTTTAGTGGCAGCCGCTTTGTCTCTCAGCCATCTGGATTATTGAAGCTGATGTCCCAATGACACATTTATACTCAAACCCAAAAGCTGTTGCTTGGATGCAATGTTATGTTATTTGGACATGAAAGGTTTTCTGCTTGTCACATAGTAGACCTTTAGGCAGTTTGTTAACTAAGAGCTTTTATCACCAAGTGCTTTGCAGACTTTTTGGAGCTGTTATGAAAGCTGTTATAACATTGTAATGTCTCCACTGCAACCTGTGTTTCATTTTCATGCTATAATATACAGTATGTTGCCAGTGTTGTCATATGCAGCAGTCCTGTGTGTATGACCGGCAGAATTTCAAAGTATTAATTATCTTCCCTATATCCCTGTTCTCCACCCACAGCCCAGTGTTTTGATAGTCAGCTATATTGAGTCTGCAAAGGCAGCGGCCCAGTTTGGCTTCTACCAGAAGGCAGAATGGAAACCAGATGACTCAATGATAGCTGTGGCGGTGAGTACGGTACACCACTCTACCATCTCATCTTGTATTTGATTTGATTAATGTCTCATGTCCTGTGCAAACACCTAAGCACATGAATTTCTTTTATACTTAACTGCAAAAACAATATCCCTGAGAGTCCATTGTTATTTAAAATGATTTACTTGTATCCCTACAAAAAGCTCTCACATATCTATCCTCAAGTCAGTAGGAATTTACTATATCACTACAGTGAAATTGCCAGATTTGTTTGAAGTAGATAAATTGATAAAGGCCATTGAACAGACTGGCCTTTAACATTCTGAGATGATAATATGTGAATGTTGCAGTTACACTTTGTTCCCTGTCTACAGTATCAGTATACTGCTGATGCCAGTACTTTCTGTTTTAGTGTGAGTCAGTCACTGAAGCAGAAACAAGTTGTTGTTCTGTGGTTTATTGATCACATGTTTACATTGCAGCTAATGTATTAATTGTACTGGCCAGATAACCTCTTTCGTGTTCAGACTGGTTATAAAGTAGTCATCCATCACCTTAGGCCCTTGCCCCTGATTTCAGTCTTAATAGGCCTCAGCTTGTGTGTTTTGTGAATCAATAAAGGTCAAAGGTTAAGGTCAAAGTGTTTGTTTGTCATATGCACAGTTAGGAAACGTGTTTCCCTGTACAATGAAATTCTTACTTTGCCATCCACATGAATGCCACACAATACAAGTGAAATATAAAGTAGATGAGCAGTAACACAAATCTAAGGAGCTTTAAAGCAGCAAGTGAAGGAAGCAAATGAAATACAACAAGAACACAATATAATGTAGAGAGGATATATGCTACGTGGGAGCCGTGGAGTACTCAGCAGTGAGTGTGCAATTATGCATGTGCAAAATGAGTATGTAAA
>NW_018127929.1:2712333-2715001 GCF_001952655.1 Monopterus albus
GAATGTAATTATGTAGAATGTTAACACTCTGTAATAATTCTGTAGTATATTACTTGTGTGGTGTAGAGGATAATTATTTATGTAGAGATATTGCTTAGGACTTAAAAGTTGTAAGATGATGTCATGGGGTAGGACTAGATAAGTCTAACTTCTTCCTACTCCGTTCAAGCATGTACTAGGTATAAGTAAATTGATATTGGATTATTATTGTTGGATATGTGTGAAATTACATGTGTTGACATATCAACTGTTTTACATGCTTGAATGAATAAATCAAATCAAATCAAATTGCACTGGTTAAAGTCACCTGGAGCAATAAATACAGCATCTGGGTGAGCTGTCTCTAGCGCGTTGATGACATCATAGAGTTTGCTGAGAGCCGTCGACATGGGCTAACATACACAGCAGCCAGAAACACAGCACTATGCTCTGTTGCATTTCAGCAATAAAAACTCTACATCTGGCGAACAGTGCTTATAAACAGCCTGTACATCTCCACACCATGAGTTATTGATAAAGACACACACACCGCCTCCTTTTACCTTCCCCGAAGCAGCAGTGCGGTCTCCCCGATGTACAGAGTGGGTCTGTAGCTGAATCGTGGAGTCTGGGATTTTGTCAGAAAGCCAATTCTCAGTGAGAATTAGAGCACAGCATTCTCTCATTTCCCGTTGGGTTGTAATCCTAGCTCTTGGTTCATCCAATTTGTTTTCCAGAGACTGTAATATAAATTACCTTGAATGCTGAACCTGATGAGGGGGAGATACACACCCTATATTGTAGGGTTTTTTCCCCCGTTTAAATAATCATGAAAACTCTATGTCCAGGTTGTTCTCCCAGTTATAATCCCTACTTAGGCAAACTCAGGAGAAGAGCCCAAAGCTACAAAAATATGCAAATCATCAGCCCACAATGCCTAAAGGATGTGATTTTTTTTTTTTTTTTTTTGTTTAATCAATGAATTTTTTTTTTTCTTCTTGCCAGCATGTCTCTGTATGTAATCCCACACACAGTTGATGTTATCTAGCCAGATCTTTCCTCAGCTGTCACGCCTCCAGTCAGTTCATCAGATCTTTTGCAGTTCAGTTCAATAACCACGTCTATCACCCATGAAGATCTGTAACATGAAATTTAGACAGGAATGGTTACTTGCTCTGAAAAGTGAGATTTGAGGATCCTTGATGTATATTGGAAACTATACTGACCTTATTATGTTCAGCTTTTTCAGTCAAGAGGAGATTCTGTATTATTTGCACATTGTATAAATATATAAACGGAGGTGTTGTTCATACAGAGACGGACAGTTTAGATGCCACGAGGTTGTAGTGTCCTGCAAAGATTTCAGGTATATTTTAAATTCATTTATGAAAACAACATATTTGGGGGGTGCTTTTAGAATTCTATTTTTATGTATGATGAATTTGGCTAGACTCAGAATTACATTGCAACATAGTTCACAATTTTTGTTTTTCATTCTCATGCCAAACGTTATGTCATCTCTGGAGATGAGGCCTAGCAGTGCTTGAATTTGCTTCTTTATCCATTTATGGATATCAAGCCAAAATGTGTACGTAATATCACATGAGAAAAATACATGGTCTGTAGTTTCAGTATTGTTTTCACATAGTGAGCATAAATTATCATGAATATTTTTAATATATTCTCCATGACTATCAATATAAACTTACAGCTTATACAAAATAAGTCTACTCACAGGAGTATATTTAAAATGGGTTTCACTGACAGATACTTGTTCACAACGCACTCTGGGTTGCACCGTTGATTACTTCCATGCTACTTGGTCCTGTCAACCTGTTTGCTCCCTCTGCGTAGAGGTGACAGAGAAACTCTCCACCATCTTGAGCTGTAGAATCCATCCATCTCCATCACTCTGTCTGCTTGGTAATATCACAGAAATCAACCACCTACTAATTAAATATAAAAACCCACTTCTTATCTCTCTAAATATCACCAAGAAAACAATCTATCTAAACTGTAAATCTAAAAATTCATTACACATCAACCACTGGACCAACCTTCTTATACAACACATCACACTAGAGAAAATAACATCCGCCCATAAGAATAATATGTCAACCTTTACTGACACTTGGAATCCGTTTTTAACCACTTTAAGTTAAAAGTTAAAGCTAAAACAATGCGTGTTCACACCGGGGAAAAGAGGGTCTGGTGCTCTGAGGAAACTAATGAACTTTATGAATGTGCAAGGGTGTGAACATTTTTTAGTAGAACCTTTAAATAATAGTATAAACCTGAAAATGAGCATAATTGACTTTGAAGGCAGCAGAGTATATCATGGCAGGATGTGCTGAGATTTATTCTCAAGGTGGCATGTTAATTATTGTGTAATGAGACTTGTCTATGTTGAACTCTGGTCTGGTCTGGTTCAAAAGCCCTTTGAATAAATTAAAATCAAGGACCGTGATGTTGCCCGGCATGGCGCAGCCGGGGCCCCACCCTGGAGCCAGGCCCGGGGTTGGGGCTCGAACGCGAGCGCCTAGTGGCCGGGCCTCCCCTCACAGGGCCCGGCCGGGCTTAGCCCGAACGAGCGACGTGGGGACGTCCTCCCGTGGGTCCACCACCTGCAGGAGGATCCGTAAGGGGCCGGTGCACAGTGGATTGGGCAGCAGTCGAGGGCAGGGGCCCC
>NW_018127929.1:2717105-2718094 GCF_001952655.1 Monopterus albus
CCAAGCGGGCTGCAGCCCAGGCGGTTGCGGAGGCAAAAACTCGGGTCTGGGAAGAGTTCGGTGAGGCCATGGAGAAGGACTATTGGTTGGCCTTGAAGAGATTCCTGCAAACCGTCCGCCACCTCAGGAGGGGCTAGTGAGATAGCTACAGCTAATTTACCCACTTTGACAAATCAGTTGTGAAGCCCCAACATCTTAGTACTTGAGTTTGTTAAACAACTTGGTAAAAACAAGTAACACCAAATAAAGTGGTCCTGCTAAAAGGTAACTAGCTTAGCAGAGTAACGGTAAGTAGCAGCTTTATTTAGGTTTTATAGTGAAAATGACAGACTAACAGCCTTTAAGGAGGTGCCCCAGCCACTGCTGTTAAAGAAACTGTTGGGGGGAAAAACATTGATTTTCATGGGCGAACAAATAGCTGTTCCGTTGTCCAGGTAATAGACCTATCCAAATCTAGTTACTTTATAAGGTTATCTCACTAAAACAATCATATAGACCCCAACAGTATCTGAATCTGTGAGTAAACGCCGTATACTTCACTTTGCCCGTCAGTGCTTTGTTGTGGTCGGGCAAGTGGCACAATTGACTTAGGTCCACACAAAAATGCTTACTCTCATTAATGTAATCAATAGTCAATTACCAGTAAAGTAATGTGGGACTTGTGGTCCTATACCCTTTCTCTTCCACCTAGACCCTCTCCACCTGCTGCACTTTTGATTAATGGCCTCAGGGGTTTTCATGTAAATCAGGCAAGTTCGGATTAAATTCATTAACTTTATTGTTTGTGAGGTGGTAATGTGACTTTTCGATGGACTGTTGGTGTGGACAGCCCACAACCCCTTTAAATCTGAAACAGGCTGAAGTCAAAAGACCTGTTCCTGGTTTTCTTCAGTAAGACCATCCTGATAATGCAACCTACTGCTGAGTTCAGGTGCTGAATGGAACATCAGTTCTGTAACTTGGGTCAGTCAAGGATCATAAAATTCAAG
>NW_018127929.1:2718468-2734504 GCF_001952655.1 Monopterus albus
ACCTCGGCTGGCTCGGGCATCTGTGTCGGATGCCTCCTGGGCGCCTTCCTAGGGAGGTGTTCCGGGCATGTCCCACCCGGGGAAGACCCAGGACACGCTGGAGGGACTATGTCTCTCAGCTGGCCTGGGAAGGCCTCGGCATCCCCCCGGAGGAGCTGGAGGAAGTGTCTGGAGAGAGGGAGGTCTGGGCATCTTTGCTTAGACTGCTGCCCCTACGACCCGGTCCTGGATAAGCGGAGGAAAATGGATGGATGGATGGATGAACTCTGGTCTTGATACACACCAGAAGGAACAGACAGATGTTGCATCTGCATTGTCAGACGTGTCTGAGGCAGACAAAGGGGAAGTGAAATCGGCCTATTGTTATTTTTAGGATCTTCATGTAAACAGACCAAAGAGCTTATGATAAGTTTGTGATTGAAGCACTTATACAGCTGGTTGATGTTTTTTGTCGTCTCCTGGCAGAAAATGTTTATTGTTTGTATGTTTATGATTATCATGTAGTTCCAGTGCTTAACAAAAGCAGCAGTGTTCATGTTAGTTTGCAGTGTTGCTGCATCAAAGAAGAATATTAGAGAAAGAGAAAGACAGGCATTGTTATGAGAACCAGATGTGCAGTGATGTAATACAATGGAAAAACATTGTGCCAGTGTTTCTGCTGGTAACATTCAAACATGGCGGCCTGCCACAGCAACGTCTTACAGCAAAAAAATCAATACAACCAATCAGTCATTAATCAAGCCCCTCAGTGACTTGCCCAGGAAGCCCATAAAACAACAGGTCGAGTCACATGCGCAGGTGCAGTTAATTCAGATGAAGCACAGTTTTATACGCCTTTTTCACACCACAGAGTTCCCTGATAGACTAGTGGTTAGGGTGCAGCACTCCCGCCGCTGCGGCTCGGGTTTGAGCCAGGGTTGCATCAGGAAGGGTATCCGGTGTAAAACACATGCCAAATGTCAACATGCTGTGGCGACCCCTGACGGGAGAAAGCTGAGAGTGGCATTCAGATAGAACTCCCCGACACACACGTGAACTGAACATCACCCATTTTTCGCTTCAGGTTTATTTTCTCTGGCGCATCAAGTGCAGCGTAATCTCCACACACTTCTGTTTAAATCACCCAAGTCCCCAGTTATTTTTTTGTTGCAAGCTTTTTGTACTGGTGTCTATTCTGATTACGTGTACAAGGCCTGCATGAAAGCAATTGCTGTCCAGCACATTTCTGCTGTCGTCGGCCTGGTGAAGACCGTCTGTCTGCTGACCTTGTAGCTCATCAGGAGCTGAAGACTGACAGCTTGCTTTGAGCCATTCATACACTGGAAACACTGGGATAGCTGAACCTCAGGTTACATCAGCATCTGACATTTGTTCATCTGTTGTTGTTCTTGTTGGCATTACTCACAATTGTCAGCTCAACATTCTGCAGCTAAGATCATTGTGTGAAGGAAGTAGCTTGTTGAGTAATCTCACACAAGGCAAGCTCCTGAGTCAGGAGATGACTCGGTCAGTTTCTAGAGCCCATGTGATCAGCAGCACAGAGGATGCCCGCCAAGACCCAGAACAGAAGCAGACGGCATCAAAACATACCATGCACAGAGAATTGATTCATTAGAAATCTTTGACATCCACTGTGTTTGTTTGCATCTATGCTTACAAATGTGTGAGCTGGCTGGGGTATAACATTGTTAGCAGTTAAATATATTAGCATTTTTTGTTTTTATTTTGAACTAGCATGTGCAGAAGGGCGCTCAAGTACCTGCCCTTTTCTCAAGTTAATCAAAAGTGCCCCTCTCAGTACCTGATTATAACAGATTGGCAACGATTAACAACATTACTAATGCTGGGTTTTCCTCCACATATAATCCAGTCTAATCAGGATGGTAGGAGAATCCGTCTTTTCATATAACAAAGCCGGAATGTTACTAGGTTTGTGTTTTTCTTTTTAGCAGCATGAACACACCATATTTGATTTCTTTCATGGTATTTCTATATTTGCGATGTGCTCAATCAGAGCTTCCTGTACATGCACTTGGAGATTTATCATCCTTTTTATACAAAAAAACAAAACAACAAATTGATTTAAGGAATTTAATAAAACTGTAAACTATATGCACATTTGTATTCAAGGATTTCAGTATTGGATAGTAGTTCATTTTATTTAATCAAATACCTTAGCTCAGATAATTGTTTGACAAATCGTCAGTGCCATTTTCAGGTCTCTAATGGTGTTGTGTAAGTGGTTTAATGGTCTTTTCATCTCATCAAAGACATGGCAGATTGCTTTTATATCCTTGCTACTTTAAAATCATTCATTTGAAATATTAGTGGGATAACCTCTTGGCCTCTCTCTCTTTCTCTCCCCTCACTTGCAGTACAGTCTTTCATCCCTTGTGTAGTGATGCCAAAGTACATATGAGAGAGTGCTGTGAATGTGTCTGGGAAAGTAGTAAGTTAGGCACAGTCCCAGGCCAAGCCAGCCAAACACAACAGGGAGTGGGCGTAGGAGTTACCATAAATACCAGGCCATAGTCAGTCACCCACTTCTTGGGGTCCACAAACACAGAAACGGGTTCTGAAGTATTAAAACTTAATGTGGGGAAGTGTGTCTCTTATTCCTTTTACTCCAAACTGTCTAGTTACTGTCATGCTCTCGTTGTGCTTTAGTGCCTAGTGATACCTCAGCTTTAATCAGCTCATGTCATCAGATTCAGTTTGTGAAGTGAGAGGATTTTCTTGTTTCGGTGTGGTGTTTTTACTTTCCTTTCATCAAGTTTATAATTTTTGCTGCTTGCACTCCTTTACAAATAGAATTACTACTATGCTGGATTCAGTCTAGCAACACACAGCGGAAGCTGAGTCACAGCTCTTTTTAGTATAGTGACTTAAGGTTTTGTTTTTCTTTTTTATGTTTATGTTTGTTTTGTGTAGCATTTTCAAACTTACTAAAAATAACATTGAGCCTAGCATCTGAACAAATGGAAAAAGTATTCTGAAGCTGAAAATGTGATAGTTTAGGTGATGCATTCACTTTGTTATATTGGAAGGAAATGTTATATATATATAAATCTGTCTCATATGAAACCTGTAGAAAGAGGAATTCCACAATGGCACTTGTAGTCAAGAAGCTATTCTTGCTAAATAAAATCTTCTGCTTCCAAGAAATGAAACTGGCTTCAGTAAGACAACAACTGCAGAAGTTGTTGTCCAGTCAAACAGTATTTCCACAAAGATTTTTAAGATCAGACCAGAAAACCTAACTGTTCTCAGTCAGGAATTAAGGCAGCTGAAATTGAAACTAGTGTTGTTGCTCTGTGGTTCCCCTGACCTAAAGCTGACCCCAGTCTTAACATAACCCCTGACCAGTTGTCTATACTACACCTAGCCATTAGTAGGGGGCAGTACCACTAAATCTAGTTTTGACCTGACACCAAGTAATACAGGGCCAGGAGCACTGATATCAGTAGTTGTCCACAGGCTTGATTGCTGTCTTTAGTTATATCTGAGAAGCCATCCCCCCTCATTAACATTGTAGGTTTAATTATAGGGTGACCAGACTTGGAGAAGTTGGGGAATGTAGAACAATAAAGGCTGGTATTGCCCATGCAGTAGTACTTTACCTACCAGCTGTTTCCCAGATGTTTAGGCACTCACACACCCTGCAGATATTGAGACCAACGTAATCACCCCTTAAACCATGGCTAGGACTATCTTTAGCTCTCTCTGTGTGTGTGTGTGTGTGTGTGTGTGTGTGTGTGTGTGTGTGTGAGCAAGAGTCTAAGAGAAACGGCTAAAGGAATTGGCACAACGAGAGGGAGGGACGTTCTTGTGTGGTTGGAGTCAATAGAGAGTGAAGTTCTCCAAAAATGAGAAATGCTTTTTAGTATGTGGTTCATTTTGTGTGTTTTGGGATCAGTCTGAGGCCAGAATGTTCCCTCTCTGTTTTGAGATTCTTGTGCACTGGTACTCAGGAAAATATTTTCATCAAGGACTTGGTTTAGTGACCAAGAATTTTGTCCAGCTTTCTATGGTACACATACAGTTGTGTGTTTAATGTGTGTGTTCAATAAAGACATGAGAGATCATAACTGTTTGTGTTTTATCAGCTTAGAAATATTGTGTTTGATGTAATTTGTGACTTTGGTAAAGATCAGATCACATTTCATGACCAATTTATGCAGAAAACCCGGAAGTTTCAAATGGTGCTATTACTTTTTCTTGCATGGGTACTTTTGCTTGTAAGTGCTTCAGTAACAGGGTGAAAGATGGTAAAAAAAGTGTAAGGAGATGACTTCTGAAATTGCAGGGTCAGGTTCTTGTGCTATCTCTGCTACATACATGCACATTCAGGGTGAGGATGCAATGATGACATATTACATTGGCTCCCTGATCATACAAAGCTGGTGTATTTCACAGCCAATTCTATTTTATTCTAATCTGCTTGGTCATGCTTTTCTTTACAATAATTTTACTTGTATTGGTCTGCTCCTAAATGCACCCTGGTTTACCCAGCAGTGATGAACAACTGGTAGCTATAATGCTTGTCATTCTGTGTCTGTAAGGAAAGATGAGGCATGAGTGATGGCAAACTTTCTTTTCTTTTCTGTAGAGAACAATAAAGTGATGGTAATGATGGAGAGATGATCACATGTCTTCAGTAAGACTCTGTTTTTACACTTGTATACAGTCCAAACTATTCCACAACAAAGTACATGCAACTTTTGTTCAGTTAGGATATTTGCATGTATTTCTGTCCAGTATGTTTTTCAGTGACAGCCATGTCTGTGAATTGTGTGAGTACACTTAACTTCCAGGAACCACTGCAGATGCAAGCCTGTGCATGTCGTCCTCTAGAGCGTGTTTAAACGTGCAGAAGGGAGGTCTCAGTACGCCATCGCACTGTGTATAATTTTCTGCTGACTTGCCACCTTCTCTGTAAAAATGTTCAGTCTTATTCTACATGCAAGTCTGAACTAGAGTAGTTACCAGTCAGCTATTTCCTCTTCGTTTCTCTGTTCAGGTTTTTACAGTAACATCAAGTCAGTCCTTTGATGCTCCCCTCTGTCATGCAGCATCAAGTCATAATAATTAGTTGAAACAGTGTAGCGGTGCCAACTGGTAAAGACGTAGTGTTAAGTGACTAGAGCTAAAGCCCTGTCTAGAGCTCTTTAATTGCAGTTCATCTATTATATGTGCTTGTAAAATACTAGTTATTAAGCATGCATGTATGCTCAAACATTATTAAAGCTATGAACTGGACTAAAGCAGGAGCCTGTCATATCTTAAAACATATTTTCACACACTGCATTAACCTGGTTGCTCTGTAACTCATGTTTACATGCATTTTAGTCAAATTTCAGATTACCTTTATTATTTAAATTAATGGCACCATGTAAGGACAGTGAGGACTTAAAAGATCTGCATTGAAAACTGAACTTGTTCTGCCATTTGATGATTCTTTTTTTTTTTACCTGACTCCAAAGGAGAGCTGCCTAGATTGTCTGTCTGTCTGTCTGTCTGTCTGTCTGTCTGTCTGTTTATGCATAAATGGCAAATAAAAAAATCTTGATTGACTTGACTTGACTTGGCTTTTTTGCAGACTCGTGAAACCATCTTGAGTGCGCCACCAGTTATGGGGCTGCAGGTCTTATTTGCCCCTCCCATCAGTCAGAGGACAAAACTATTTAACTCCCCTGCCTGTGCTGGACCTTTTTGAATCTGTGTCTGCATGTTTATTGGGCTTCAGCTGGCAATGACTGGCATCTTGTCTCTTGTATCCCTGCATGTGTGAATGTACTGAGAGTCCTGGAAACATGGCACACAATTGTGGCCTTCTCCCTTTATCTCCCATCCCTTTCATCTACAGTTTACACTTAACTGACAAGATGTGTTAAAGCAAGCCTAATCATTGTCCCATGAAAAGATGAATTGGTGTGTGAATGTTTTTATCTATTTAGTATGATGGGTGGGTGAAGTTTGTCCCAGGTTGCCACATTGTCTTCCTGACCCTCCCACCTTTGACTCTTCACTAAGATTTCCTGCCTTCTTGATTGACTTGCTTTTGAAGTACAGTAGCTGCTTGTCACACTCACATTTCATTTCTAGGGCCCTCAGGGTTCCCCTCTGGACAGGAAGCCTTGTTGGGATTTGCGAGTTAATGGGCTCAGTGGCGGGCTCCTCTGATTGAGGACTTTACATTGAGAGGACTTCAGAATTAGGGTGTGAACTGTCTTCCCATCTGAGATGCAGTATATCGTTTCTTTTAGAGCTTGATTTCTGCTCCCCCTCTCTCTGCAGTGGTGACAATGCTTTGGCAGTCAAGCCATAGACAAAATATGAGTTTAACTGTGTAAAAGCCACAGTCTGTTTTGATGCAAATCTGAAAACATCTGGTTTATAGATTTCTCAACTGCTGTTGAAATATAAAATATGGAGAATGTTGTAAGTAGACTGCATGAGCATGGTAGGCTTTAATAGCTAACTAGGTCACTGTAATGAGACTGTGTCCTATTGTGATCATCTTAACTACAGTATACTGTATATAGGCCTAGTGCTAAAATGATGAAGTGGCTATCTGTCCCTGCGCCCTTGGTGCACAAAGACTGTTCTCAACACTGAGGTCATTGTCACAGTGACTTCTCAAAGTCCTTTTTTTAAAAACATTGATCAAGTCCACTTTTCTCACTTTCATGCCCTTATGCAGTAAATTAGACTCCTAACGGTGGTGATGTGTGGGAAATCAAGTACAACTGTTATTGCAGCAGTTTATAATAAGTAGCGCTTGTGATATTTTTTTTTTTTTTTTTTTTTGTCCAGAGAAGGGTCATCAGGTGCTCTGAGTCCGCACTACTAAATAGTGTTTGTAGCAGTGTGTTTTAAGAAAATACTATCAGCATGAGGGCTACACAAAGAAACTATCATGGTATTTTAGTTAATTATCACTTGGTAAAACCACAGCCTTATATTGTTCTCTTTTGCCCTTTCACCCTACAAATCTCTGCCAACAACTTGTACGACTCTGTTTTCAAGCAGACGGTTGAAGTTAGTGTCACAGATGTTTGGATCTTTGTAGTGTTCTGTGATTAAAGTAAATAATGTACTTTGAAGGTGGCGATTTCATTCCCACGTTTGCAGAATATCACTGTCTGCACTGAAGAATTAAGTAATAACTTGGGACTTCTGTTTGTGTTTTACCTCCTGTAAAATATGAGAGCTTCATATAGTGTGAAGTTAGCTTAGCAGTTCATTTCACCACATCTGGGTCTGTGTTGCTGATGTTTGACTGTTATGTGTTAACCATGTCATTGCTGTCTGCCTCAACAAATATTTGACCAGAACTGTTTTACATACTGTAAATCAACCTTTGATTACTGACCCACTTACGGTGAAGTTAAGATGTACAATATTTGTTGAAAAGCCATTTATATTTAACGTTTGTTCTCAAGAAAGAGGACATGGCATTACTTTGCGTGATCAAGAAATGAAATTTTATGCATATTGGAATGTTTTCAGTTTTTGCCTTTGAAGCTTTGTGGAGCTCGGAGGCTGTTGATGGGTTTAGCAGGCCTCATTCTGGCTCCCTGTCTTCTCTCTGGCTGTGGCTGCTCTTTTCTAGTCGAGCTTAATGTTGCTGCTGGCTTTGCCCGCTCTCTGATTTGGGTTCTCTCATTGCTGTGGTGATGTGTTGGACTGCTACCAACAGTACTGCCACCACAATAGAAAATGCAAGGGTTACTTGAGGGCACTGCCACAAAATGTGAACAAAAACAATGGCATACAGTGAAGCACAACAGAATAAGACACTGATACTCATGTTGTGTGTATCATAGATACTGTAGCCTGAGCTTCACCACAGAATAGAACATTTGTGTTTCAGCCGTTTTACAGTGTCGGTATTTATTATAAATTTGTTTGATCATCATTCTCACTAAAAGCAGCAGTTTAGACCTGCACATGCAGCCAGTGAGTTAATGTCAGTACATAAAAAAGGCTAAACAGACTTATTTTACTGCAGTTTCCTGGCTGATATAAATTCCGTTTTCAAAATGACACAACAGGAAGCTCACCCTGTTCTTCTGTGCAGTGCAGGAAAATGTCAAGCGTCGTTGCCATATGCATACTAATGATTATGTTTACTGACACTGGCTGTGTTGCAAATATTATCCTTTATAGCTCAGCTATTAAAAAAACTAACTGAACATGAAATACCTTTAAAATACTGATCAACAGACCTTACCGACCAACTTCGGCAAGTGAGTTATGTTGCACTGGCTGTTTAAAGGATTCAGATGCCAAGGCCGACACCTCTAGGTCAAATGACGTCAAGTTTGCAGCTTCAGTGAAACTTGCTCCACTATCATCACATAAAGTAGCAGCAGCTTAGATCTACATATACATCTGGGGCTGTGTGGGCCATTGTGTATGTGCAAATATATATTTTAGGAAGATACCAATACAGTCCTCCCAAGGCACGGGGAGAATATGCAGAAAGGCTGCAAGGTTCAAAAGTCCCCTTCTCATCCTCATTAACTTTTTACAGTTTCTCAGTGTCTGACACTTCTCTCTCTCCATCTCCCTGTCTGATAATAAAACAGTGAGTGAGCAAAGATATTGATGATTTTTAATGATGGCCCTTTGTCTCTTTTTTTTCAGACTGCCAAAGGCTACATTCTCCTGTTTGATGTAGTGGGTGGAGGCGATGACAAGTACCTCTATGAGCCTGTCTATCCAAAGTGAGTGCAGTCATTTCCTGGAGACTTACCCTAACCATAACCACTGCTTGCCTAACCATAATCTTAAGCCAAGTCATCACTCTAAAATATAATCATTTCCGTTTTGGGGACCCACAGTGTGTGAACAGATTTATGTCACCACAACATGAGCAGTGCCATGCCACACATACATTGATCACATTGATAAGCTTGTAGGTAAAGTAAGCAGAATAGTTGTAGCTTGCAGGGAGGCTACATCATCAACAAATTATCACTTACAGAACCTTTTAAGCAGCAGTATTTATTTGCAATTTGAATATCATTTGAAACTGTAGATATCCCAGTTTTATCCTTGCTGATGAGAAAGTGTAATGATGCTGCAGGTAAATAACAAACACAACATTCATTTATATAAACACTTAGCCTCACTGATTTGTTTTCTGACTTGCTGCCTCTTATCCCTGAAGATAGTGTCAGGTTCCTTGTTACACCCTGAGTGTGAAATGAGGCTCATCAGCCAACAGCTGCCTGTCAGTGCCAGAAGGAATACCTGAGCTCTTTATTTCTAAATCGTCTTGGCTAGTGTTATGTTTGCTCATGGTTATATGTTTGATGAAAGCAGGTGGTGAAATTTTAGACGCTCCTGCTCTTGCAGCATTTTTAATATAGAGTTTGGGTACCGTTTGTGTTGCAGTCTATTGCAAAGGTGTTGATTTGGTTGAGGTCAGTGAAGTTTTGTTAATCCAAACTCAGAACATTTAATTAAGGATCTCACCTTGTGTATGGACCCAAATCATGAGTAAAAAAGCACCTTTAATGCTTTAGTTCTTCTGCTTTGTATAAATCAAGCATCAATGTTGTGTGTGTGTGTGTGTGCGCACGCGTACGCCTTTGTGTCTTCAGTGTCTGTGGATGTGTGTTTCACATTCCTAGACAACATACCAGCAGAGGTTGACAAAGTTGGGCCATGCCATGCAATCTTTTTGCAGCTATCTGAGTTGGGATTCTGGCACTTTTCCTCCAACATCACTAAAACTAAGACGTGTATTTGTATTAATGTGTTTGAACAGAGGAAGCACTCGTGTGAAGGTGGCGCCGGGTTATAAGGAGGAGCAATGTGCACCTGCCCTGTCCTTAGAGATGAAGAAGCCTGTAGACCTGGAGGCCCCCATCACCAGGTATATACTCTTTATTGTCCTTTATCTCTCTAGTTCCTTGTGCTTCTTTCTGTTGTGTCTGCCTATCCCTTACACAAACCCCATTCACTCTCACTCTGTGTTGGATGCTTCAAACTGAAACCATCAAAAGATATTTTCACTGTGTATCTTAATGCAAGTGCTTCTTGTAAACTAAGCAAGAGTGTGAGGAATGACATGGTTTTTTTTTGCCTTTTTCTGCAAAGCTTCACCACTGTGTACATTTTTATCTCATTTCAAATGATTAATAGGAATTTCTCCATAAAAGGCTCTGAAAACAGCACTAAACATGACCAGTCTGACATTGTAGTGGCTTGAAAAATTGTCTTTTGACTTTCATGGAGAGTCAGCATTGGCATTGAGAGATGGCTGAGATGCAGTGGGGGAGGTTCAGTCCTACACCCTGTTAACTGTAAACACACACACCAGCAGAGAGGAATACATGACTCTGCAGAAATGGCAGCTGTTGAAAGAGGAGAGTGATGGACAGATGAATAGGGGTGGCCAGAAGGGTTTATTGATGATTGGTGAAAGAAATAATGGTTTCTGCATTAGCTGGTTGAAGTTAAATGTTGCTTTCAGCCTAACAGACTCAGCTCATCCTCATACATTATCTGGACGACGCTTATCCATATGTCTGTCACAGCAGTTACCTGCCAGACCTATAGGGGTCAGACATAAAAGCCACATTGATCTCCTTAAGGCTTAAGCAAGACAAAGTCTCTTCCCAGTGTAGCTCACATCTGTATTCTTCCCACTTCTTCATATCTATCCTTGTTTCTTTTCACATAATTGATGATTCACTCCATTCCCATCACTTCCTCAAAGGAGAGGAGGCATGAAAAGAATAAACAGTGTGCAATCTTGGACCCTTAGCTAGTATCCCTCTCCGTTGCCACTTCCTGTGAGGAACAAACTGCTCCTGCTCAGCTTGAAACATCTGGCTTGCTTGCAGAAATAAAATTCAGCCTAGGTTATCAGTTTAATCAGAGTGATGAGCAGTTGGTCTTATTACATGTGACATGATGCTTGTTTGTTTCTCTAAATGAAGTGTTTGTCTTTCAAAATTGGCTACATAAAATATCAATGGATGAATTTGTTCCTTCATATTTTCTGAAATATGAAGGAACAAAATTGTTCTGGGTTTGCTTTTTTTTGCCTTTTACTATACTTCAGTTTCACCAGCTGTCAATCATCCCAGTGCACCCTGTTAAAACACTAAAGTTGCCCATTGTTTCACAGAATGGCAGGTTTTTTAAAGTAAATCTGTTTTAATGTAATCTGTAATGCTGTGAAACAATGACCACTGTTCATTGTTACCAGAGACACTTATGGTGGTGTAAAAGATGACCTCTAAAACCTTATCCTCAGATTTTAATAAAACTGATAAGAAGAAATAACCAAAGCTGGAGTCTGTTGGATTTAGAGCCACTCTCTTTTTGTTTCATCCTTTGTGGTGGTTCAGTCTTTGTTCACTTCAGATCTTCCTTCCTGTTCTCCACCTTCCCTATTATAACCCACACGTCCTATATCTTGAAGTCTTTGTTTGTCAAGTGACAAGAGCTGTCATTCCACCAGTTTACTTCTCAACTCTCCTTTTGTCCATATTTTTGTTTATCATGTGATTGTATTGTCTACATGTTCTTGGTTCTTGTGTTCATCTGTCATATCTCCACTGTCTGCACTGGCTGACAGAGATTACAGGGTAGTCATCTGAATGAGAACACTCAGCTGGCATTTCACAGGCACAGCTTGCTTATAGAGGAGATGAGTGAGGTGGCTCCTGCTGTGAAACTACTGCAAATGTTGCTGCCTCCTCCACAGTGAAAAGTCCACTGTGCTTCACCCTTTGTTCCTCTCCTTTCTGACTTTTGCTTGGTTCTCTCGGTATTAAGCCTCTCATCCTTTTTGGAAGACAGTGAAGCACTTTACAAACACACTGTTGTTTGTTTCCTTGTGTATTGAAAGACAGTGAGACTTTGCATTGGTAGCTATATGGCCTCATCACAGCTGGCTGGTAAAACTTTGAGGCATCACTCAGAGGGCACAGCTGGATGATGACTAGGCCACTGTTTTCTGACACTGCCATTTATTATCTGGTTCCCACCCTTCACACCCGTCCACCGACCATCCCTGCCTGTTTTCTTTTACTACGGGTTCCACTTTTTTTTCTTCCTCTTTTCTTTTGAATCAGAATATTAATTTCTGTGTTTCATCTTATTCCTGCCAGTCTGCAGTCCCTCCAGGAGGACTTAATGGTGTGCACAGCAGACGGCTACCTTCATGTGCTGCACTGGGACGGGCTAGGAAGCAATGGACGCAAGGCCATCAGCCTCACTACAATCCCCTTCTCATTAGATCTGCAGTCTGCCCGAGGTTAGATAAGACCCATGCCCAGAGCTAAACCTTGTTGTAGTTTTTAGTGTAAACTGAAGCTGTCAATCACACGTTGAGAAATTAATTAATGCACGTTTCGACTGCCAGGCTCCTTGTTTTATGTTCTTATCTTTAACTTCAGTTCCTGATTCAGGCTCCTTGTTGCATTGCATATGTCAAAACTCTGTGTGTGTAGGTGGTCCCTCTCTGGACCTGGAGGGAGTGTATATACGTTGTATGGAGTATTGTGTGACCCTGGACGGCTTCGCTGTGGTTCTGAGTGATGGACGCTTGGGCTTTATAACACCACTCGGCAGCACCATCACCGCAGATGTAAGGAATACTCAGAGAGAGACACACACACACACACACACACACACACACACACACACACACACACACACACACTGTTGTTGTTCAAACAACCACACTGTTTCCTAAAGGGCAAACACAGGCTGCAAACTCAAATGATGAAAAATGTTATGGCACTGAAAAGCTGATTAGTCTTTATAAAGCTTGCAGATAGCCTGCAGTTGGTACAGCTTATCTCGTCACTGTAACAATCAGCGTATGAAATCATGATAAGGAAACTACAGTACAACAGATTTATTTAAACCCAGACAGAATAATGAGTTATCTGTTTCCACAAGATAACTACGCTTTGTTTCTGCAAAAAAAAATTTTTTTTTTAATGTATGACCTGCCAATTCTGATTTTCTTTAATAACCATAATTGAGAGCATACAGTCATTTTATTAACTTTTAAAATGAAAAAAGTAATTGTAATAAAAATAAAACTGTTAAAATATTACATTTCTATCTTTCTGTCACTTTTTTTTTTTTTACAAACCTCCATAATTTGCAATATGTGCAATATTTGTACTTATGCAAATCTAAACAGGTGCAGCAGGTAATGTCTGTTACATCAGTCCCACTGAGCACACAGTTCTGCTTGACGCATGTGTAGTTTGTATTTGCTGTGTTGGACCATGAGAAGGATGCATTATACATATACACGCATTTCATTTATAGCCAGCAATTCCCTTATTGTGTGCTACATTTTAAAGATTAGTATGTAGTTTCTCTTCTCCAAGGTGTTTTGTTTGGTTCCTCTGTGCACTGTTTGTACACCAAGTGGCTGACCGGTACAGGCATGAGCCTTCCTCAAGGTGCACGGGAGATGCTAGGCACTGCACACACTACACTTTTGGTCTGTGCTGCTGCATGTGCGACGTGGACTGTCGTTGCCTCTACATCTAATCGGCACAAAATTGGAAATCTCAGAGTGATTGCCCAGTCAAAACTGTCCATTTCCGATCTCCGCCCATCGATCAGTGCATCTCTACTTATTAATATATAAATGTTAACTAAACGTTGTGACCATGCTCTGCTGATGATGTGTGTTTAGAGTGTGCTGTTGAGTTTCGTGATGTGTTTGATGGGGACAGCTGTCCTGACATTCAGCTATGTGGAATTCATTCATGTTTTCTGTGTATGCAGCAGCTGCAGGGTGTCTGGGCAGCAGACGTCACCGATGGCACCTGTGTGGCTGTCAACAACAAGTACAGACTGATGGCCTTTGGCAGTGCCAGGTATGTGTTTGTGAAACTCTCTCTCTTTACAGTACAGTAGTGGGAAGTAAACCCGGGTGTGTGATTGCACCTGTGTGTTACAGAGGTTGCTGTGTGTGTGTGTGTGTGTCCAGCTCCAGAATCTGTCAGTTTGTGTTTCCCGAGGCTACCTAATGTGTGCTTGTCAGAAACTCCTCATGGATTGCACAATCTGCCATCTTGGCAGGAATATTTTTGTTCCTACTTTATTTTTTTTCCTTTGGTAGAAGTTTTTTGTTTTGTTCCTCATTAAAACTACACACACACACTGTCTCACACACACACACACACACACACACACACACACACACACACACAGTCTTGCAGTTCTTGTAATTATTGTCTGCAGTTTTTTTGCACACAATAAGAGAAGGTAAAGCCTAAAATTGAACTACTGGACAATCTTTGTGGTGAAGTTAAACATCTTTGGGTCACCTTGATTTCTCCCCCCCATAAGAAGCAAGAGTGAAATCAGTAATCAGGAACTGAAGAAAAAAAAAAGAAAAAAGTTAACCTCTGCAGTAAATCAGATGTAATCATGTACTACTCAAACACTGACCTTGGTTGCATGGTTGGGTTGGAGGGGTGTGTCTATGGGTATGCAATCAAGCAGCATTTTGATGCATACACAGACAAGTTATAGCTGTTCAGTTTGCATTTATTCTCATTACAGTGGCTCAGTGCTGGTGTACATGATAGACACCACAACAGGATCCATGCAGCTCTCCCACAAATTGGAGCTCACCCCAAAACACTACCCAGGTATCGTTTAATCTCTCTACCCCCCACAGTTTGCATCCATCCTTTCTTCATCTGTCTCTCAGTATCATACCCCTACACCAGAGATTATCTGCATTCTTTCAGCTGTCTATCTCTTGGGTATACAGGCCTGTTTCCTCTCAGTTCATATCTGTTTCAGTAACACTTCTGTAAAGGAATTTGAAGCTGTAGCTCCACCTGGTGGATGAGCTGGCATCACCATTCAATGAAGTCATTTGAATCTGCAAGTCATGAAAAGTCTTAAAATGCTGTGACTTTAGTTTGCTCAAAAATGCCGTTTTTAACTGGTTCTTCCAGCCATCCATTTTGTGCTGCTTATCTGGTCCAGACTGTATAGATTTTAATGAATTATATCATTAGGAATTATTGTTATATACCGCTGGTAAGTGCTGAAAACACCTACCTTTCATTTTTGCCAGTATGATTGTGAGACAGGCATTAAATTCCATTCTATGTGATATTAAAAAGGTCTAGATTTAACTTGGTGAACCTACAGAAACCCTGGTCTCTCTACTGTCTATACAGAGAAGATCTTAAACCATAAGATAAAAAGCACCTGGTCTAGTCTCAGATGCACAGGATGTTTTGTTTCACACACTGTCCTTCAGTACAAAGCACATTTGGTGTACTCCAGTAGGGCTCATCTCACTTACTTGTCCCTTTATTTCTTAGATCAAACACAAATCCTGTGTTTTATCAGAGAGTTGTGTGTTGGAAAGCCACCATTCATTGGGGAGAATCTAAGATATAAAACTGCATATCAGAACATTTTGCTTAACTACATCTTTGTGTTATTCAGACGTTTTGCTCCTCAAAGTATGAAAACAAAAGACCAAACATAAGTGAGCTCCGTGCAACAGTGAAAAAGACACTGTTCAGAAACACTGGTCGCTCACTGCTGTGTGAGAACAGGAGAATGGTTTCATTGTTAATCCTGTAATAAAGAAAAGAATAATATAATGTGATTGAGTATCAAATAAACACAGAAGAAGTGAGAACACACCGTTTGCAAAAGAAATGACTTAATATTTTCAGAATTTTTTTAATTTCTTTGAAATGTCTCCCTGTTCAGATACTTATAACAAGACGGGCCCAGTCAAGCTGATCTGCTGGTCCCCTGACTACAGTGTTGTCATGGTTACGTGGGAGTGCGGCAGCCTGTCGCTGTGGAGCGTTTTTGGAGCTCACCTCATCTGCACACTGGGAGAGGACTTTGCGTGGGTGGAGACAAACACACAAACACATTTTATGTAATTTCAGCTGAACCTTTTTTATATCTTGGTTTTTTTTTCTTCTTCTTCTTCTTCTTCGTCTTCCCCTCAGCCATCGTTCTGATGGCACCAAGAAGGAGCCTGTTAAAATCA
>NW_018127930.1:0-14215 GCF_001952655.1 Monopterus albus
CGGGGTATTTCCGCTGTTCTGACCAGGAAACTACGAATAAGAAACCAACTACAGCTTCATCTAAGCGCTTCATGTCCGCTGGAGCAGGAGGGTCTGTTACTCTGCCGTTTTGTCATGACCTCTCCTTATTCATGCAGAGCAGGTCTGTTGTTACTTGGAGTGGAAATCGAACTGTAAGGTCCAAAACTTACCAAGAAACGGACAAAACCAGATACGGTTTCCTCTGTGGATGTAAAGGTCGAAGTGGAGGAGGCGAGGATCTCTGAGCAGAGACCCTCCTCATCGGGTAACGTTCATGTGAGACTGCTAGCTAAACATAAGACACCGGTGGTATAAACGTGTGGAAACGCATGAACTGTCATGCATTAGCTACTAAAAGGTTATTGCGCCTGCGCAAAGGCTGGGAAAGTTGTTCTTTGGTTTTGTTCACTGTATACCACTGTGCATGTTACCGTTAAAGCTGTTGCAGACTAGACTTTATTTCATCTGACAACATCAGCATTCAGAGGGTATGTACGGCAAAGTAAGAATTTCATTGTACAGGGAAACACGTTTCCTAACTGTGCATGTGACAAATAAACACTTTGACCCTTTGACCCTTGACCATATATGCTACTACTTGTGCTGTCATGTAATTGTTGCTTTTAAGCAATATTTCATGTTTTATCTAATTTGCATTCTAATGTTTTATCTATAGATGCATTTTAATGTTTTATCTTTCTGCGTGCAATGTGTTAAACACTGAACTGCCATTGTGTATGAAAATGTGCTGCAGTATATAAATAAACTTACTTTGCCTTGCCTAAAAGCCATATGTTGCACTGATCCTTAGCATAAGGTTTCTGTATTTCACTGAAAGCTGATGGATTTAGATTGTATGAGTCATTTTCACTATTCAGGATCCTGCCAATGAGTCTGCAGATAATAACTTTCCATACTGTGTGTGTGTGTTTGGAGGTGACTGCAATAAAGAGCCACTGACAGAGACAGAGAGTGTTCATCATACAGAAATGGTTTGTTTGTGTGTGTGTGTGTGTGTGTGTGTGTGTGTGTGTGTGTGTGTTTCAAGAAGTATAAAAATCTGGGACAGAATGAGCCTTGGGGCGTAGCAGCAGCCATCAGTTATCACTGAAGATGAGGTTCAATCCTCTAATAAGATCTCTGAGAGCCTATGAAACCTGGCGACACACAACCTTTTGGAAAATCCAAAGGCGAAATAGCGTCAGACAGACACAGGGAAGATGAAAATATTGGGGCTGAGTTTTGCTTCATTATTTGGTGTTCTCTTTTTAAAAATGAGACATCTGTTCTCACAAAATGATCAGCAATAAAACAAAAATTGCACATATGGTACAGTTACTTTTCTGCTCACAGGTGTAGTTTGCTACTTGCTCTCAGTAAAGTCAGAGAATCTAGTAAAATATATGGACATTTCATGTGCTATGATTTGGTAAGTACCACTTGGGACCAGAGCGACTGCTGTAGCCTGACTTATGAGTGATATGGATAGGATAGAAAAGTCTTCATTTCAGCTTTAAATTGGAAATAGTTCAGCTTTGAAAAAGCAAAAACTGATGGCATTACAACATAGACACTACATCTGTCCTGTGGAGTTGTATTATATACAGAACAGTAAGATGCTGCTGTTTGGTCAAAGTTTACAGGTTTTCATTTGATGTGATCGCCACACACCTGGTGAGTGCACCAATTAACTCCCCCTTTGTGTGTTAATTAGTGAAATCTATAAGAATGCATGAAATTGATAAACGGATACACAAAATAAATAAATCAAAATAAAAATCTCCTTGGGTGCACATGTTAGTGTCCTATATCTTCGACTGATAGGTTAAAGAAAGTTGATGAATAACAGTTTTGATCATTTGATATATTATTTATTTACCAATACTGTCATGTTTTCTTGGTGATCTTAGGCAGATACATAATTAGGATTGTTAGATTTTTTACACGTCATTATAAGTAGCTAATTACTGACCTTTCTTTAAGATTTCCATTGTCTGTGTAAAAATAAATGTTTGACTTTTTAATTTTTTTATATAGATAGTGAAGGGTTAAAATGTGCGAACGACGTAGTAAAGGAGGAAAAAAAAATCTCCATAGCTGTGACGGGCTCTCGCACCACTAATAAAGATCTGCTAATAAAGCGGTCACCGGTGCTGCTCGTTACCGTAAATTTTAGTAAATGGATTTCCGCTCGAGAAGCGAGAACGGGAGCCCGAACGGCCCCGCGGCGCGCGGTTGTAGGACGTGATTAAAAGGCGCGTGGTCTGCTCTTACAGTTCCTCCTCTGGTCACAGCTCTCTGTGGCGCGTGGTGCTGTCAGTCAGTGGCGTCGGCAGGAGCGGCTGTTCACCTCTGTTCTGCTGCTGTGTGTGTCGAGTGTATGTGTGGCTTGCGCGTGAACAGGCAGAATTCAAGAACAAGCAGGCCCGCGCAAACTAGCAAGAAAGGCAGGCAGGCAGGGCAGAGAGGCAGCCCGTGAGCACTCAGCTAACAGCCATACGGTACCCTGCGAGCGATGGTCACGTCCACCCCAGGGATCTTTCTGCTGCCGATGCTAATATGTTTCCAGCACTGCATTGACGCCCACGGTAAGTCTCGAGTCCGCTGTTGAAATGCATTTATTTGCTTGTGTGTGTGTGTGTGTGTGTCCGTCCGTACGGCTCTGAGAAACGTACTCTATACGGTGAGGTTAGCTAGCACTGCCGAGCTGTACACCTGTCTTGGCTGCTCCTTGAAGGAATTGCCGTGCCAGGCTACACCTTTAGGCTAATCGATCCTACGCTTAATAGGGACGAAACCCCCGAAATATTTTGGAAGGCTTAATTTGGACATGTATTTATTCATGAAGAGCATATTGCTATTTTAAATTAATAACTGGTTTAACTCGAGTGTTTTTAATTCGTTATCCTTTAGCAAATGAAGGGGAAGGAGGGGGAGGCCCGTTTGGTTTGTGGCTTTCTATACTGCAACTGCTTGTCGCTGCTTATTCGTGGCCAATTAGCCCTGCGGTTTACTAATTTCACCCTGAAAACACGCAGCCCTTGGGAATAAACCCCTGCTTCTTCTGCTCTTTGAGCGTCTGTAGGTGTCTTGATTTCTCATTCATATCCACTGTGGGATTTTCCTCTGCAATCACCACCCCTAGCGAGATTGGTTATTTATTTATTACTGAAGTGGAAGGCGACAGTGGAAGCGGGGTGGCAATGAGAAGGGATTACAATGGCGTGACAGGGAGCGAGGATATTGTTGGGGGGGAGGGAAGAGGAGCAGCAGCTGAGTGCGTAAAAGGAGAGGAGTCACCGCGGCCTATTAGTCCACCAGGTGATCGCAATGAAGGCCTAATTATGACCAGCGTGGCCAAGGTTAAGGTGTTGCCATCTGGTAGTACTTGTAGAGCGGTTTGCAATGGGGATGTAACCACTGATAACTTCCATTATCCGTCTTTTTTTTTCCTGTTGCTCACTGAATTCTAGAAGAATTCCATAAATTAGTTTGTAATGTAAATTGACTTCCAGAGCTGAAAGGATCTACCTTGTCCTACAGTCTAAAAATCATAAATGTGTCTAATTAATCACCAGCCAGTTTAATAGTCAGTCCCGTGCAATGGTATGCACTTCAGTTCAACACTTCCACCTAAATATTTGTTTATCAAGCTCATTGTGTGGTGTTTTGGTGAAATTGTCATAAGTGTATAGATTCAGTCATGGTTATTATTGCAATGGTAGTTGAATGTGGTGTTGTATTGGGCTACATTATATTCAGAAGTGTTCCTAATATTCTGACCATTTGTGTATGTAGCTGGGGAGGACAAAAACAGATTGGACTGTTATAGGTACAGTTGTTGTAAGCTAAATACATTTAAACTTGATTATTCACAACTCCTGACATTTAATCCTGCAAACATTTCATGTCTTTGGTCAGTTAGATCACTAAGAATATGAAGTGTCATAAAAGGCTTCCTTCATCTCATTCCCATTTGTCAGAAATTTACATGCACCGGTTAGTATTTGGTAGCATTGTTTAACTTGGGTTAAACATTTCAGGAAGCCTTCAAGATTTTGCAGCAAGTTGCTGGAATTTTAGTCCATTCCTCCAGACAGAACTGAGTCAGGTTTGTAGGCCTCCTTGCTCTCACATGCTTTTTCAGTTCTGCCCACATTTTGTTTGAGGTCAGGGCTTTGTAATGGCCACTCCAGTACCTTGACTTTGTTGTCCTTCAGCCATTTTGCCACAACTTTGGAAGTATGTTTCGGGTCACTGTCCATTTGTGACCAAATTTCCTGGCTGAAGTCTTGATGTTGCTTCAATATATCCACATCATCTTCCTTCCTCATGTCATCTAGTTTGTGGAGTGCTCTAGTCCCTCCTGCAGCAAAGCACCCCTGTGGCTCAGGAGGTAGAGCAGGTGTCCTCCTAACCAGATGGTTGGCAGTTTGATTCCTGGCTTTTGTTGACATGTCCTTGAGCAAGACACTGAACCCTATTTGCTCCAAGTGATGTCACAGTATGTAAATGTGAGCGCTTGGGAGTGTGAATGGCCAAATAGTGTGAAAGCGCTTTGAGTATGCTGCAATGCATAGAAAAGCACTATACAAATACAAGACCACTTAACAACCCCTGTGCTTCATGGTTGTGATGGTGTTCTTCAGCTTTGCTGTTTTCCTCGACACAATGATGGTCATTATAACTCAGTCCAATTAGTTTTTTTTTTTAAAATCAGACCAGAGGAAATGTCCTCAGTCAGATCTTTGTCCCCATGTGCAGCTGCAAACTGTAGTTTGCCTTTTATATGGAGGTCTTGGAACAGTGGCTTCTTCCTCTTTTTACTGTGGCTATACTTTGGTACCCGTTTCCTCCAGTGTCTTCACAAGGTCCTTTGCTGCTGTTCTGGGTTTGATTTGTACATTCATTTCTAGGAGACAGACCTGAGCGGTATAATGACTGTGGTTATACTTGGGCATTATCTGTACAGATGAACGTGGTACCCAGGTGTATGTAAACTGCATGTAGGGTATTAAACAAAAGTGACTGAAGTGAATATGCACTTCCTGGTCGGGTGAAATCTTGTTCCTTTTGCCCACCTTACAGGTTGCTAACAAGATGGGCTACAATCCACTGAGTTTATTACTGTTACTATTTTTACAGGCTGCTCAGGGACTGAAATATTTGACTTCTTGGAGATGGAATTGCGGGACTGATGTAGTGTGACAGTCCTGGGTCAGGGCTGGCTGCCAACCCCTTTTTTATAAAATATATTCAACTTTGACTTTTTTTTATGAAGTGTTGATTTCTGAAGCTTGTTGACAGGTTAAATTATAAAATGGCTCAGGCATGGTGAGCTGTGTATGGCTGCTTATGTCTTGCATGGTTTTCAGTCTGAATTTCTACTTGCTATGTAAAATGGCCTATGGAGGAAGCAGTGAATCAAAACTAGTCCTTGTAAATGCATTCCTAATGGCATATACCCACCACTACCTCATCTCCTTGTCCTTCTCAGATCCAGATATACTTGTATGCACGTGCAGCCAGAGACTGAGTGGGGTTTTTTTGGGGGGGGGGGAGATGTCGTGCAGATTGGATGCAAGAGCAGCAGCACTGACCTGATTAAAAATGTTGGATATTTTTTTTTTCTTTCTTCTCCACAGTTACTGTGATACCATGTTAAACCCAGATCCTCAGCTGTGGGGAGGGCACTGGGTTTTTAAAGTGGGTGGGTTGGTAGACAGAAGGGGGAGGAGAACACTGCAACCACTTCTGTTACTGGGTAAAATTGCATTGCCATGACCTCGAGTGTGACAGCATTTACATAGCACACAATGGTCTGCGCCACGGCTGTTGAATCGGTGTTTCAAACTCATGGGCAATACTAGCAGGTGGAATGATCATCATGTGGAAAAAGGAATTTAAAGATCATGCCTTCGCTTAATAGCTCTAAGTTGATCTAGATTTCAGTTAAAACACGGGTATGAATTGATCCAGAAAATTTGGGTAGAATGAGACATTGTGTGGAAAATATAGTAAATTTGAGAACTGAAAAAATTGTTTTCCCAAGAATCTGTGTTGAAAATGCACCTAAAACAGACCCAGGCAACCTTCCATTAGTATACAAAAGTATAGCGATCTTGTGATAATTTATGCTAAGCAACAAAAAAAGGCACAAATCTTTGAAGGGGTAGAAGTGACATTTGTCTCAAGACAAAGCTTTCTCAAACTTCATTCAGTGATGGCAGTGCAGAGAGCTTAGACTTTAAATGTCAGGCAGAAATTGAATGTGGCAGCAGGGAAAAGAGAGTGCTCTTGTACAGGTTAGAATACTTTATTACTGAAGTTTGTTATTGTGCTGATTGAATCAAAGCACAACCTTTGGTGTCAAGATGGCAAATCAGTGGGTTTCTGTATCTGTGTGAAGATTTGCAGATGGATTAGTCTCAGCAAAATGAACTACCAGGAAAAACTAACTGCTTTGTTCCATTTGAAAACCTAGTTGCAGCTTTTGTTACTTGGCTGGTTCACGTGATTTGTTTCTGATCAACACAGGACAGCAGTCAGTGCTGGAGGTTCTCTCTAGCTCGGTCAGCAGTAAGTCAGGCTAGAGGTGATGAGTCAGGGCTTTTACTGTTCAGATTTTTTTTTCTCTCATGCAACAACTTGTGATGATGAGTCTGAACTTCTGCCTGTTGTAATGCCTTTTAGATTTTTCTCAAGAACTGAAAGCTCACGCAGCCAAATGAGTAATTTAAAAGTAAATGATACTCTATTACTACTAGGTATAGGGACATGGGTGATTAATCAGTTGACAGTTAAAATAAGTATAACTGACAGTGCAGAGTAAGAGGATGAGCAGCGTTGACTGTCAAAATGTGTAACTTGGTTACACCAACATGCCTTTTGCTGTTTCTGTGAGTTGCTCATTTGCCGACTGCCAGAGTACAGGCCTTAACGACTGTAAAATGAAAGCACCTCCTTGCCATGTAAGAAAACATTAGCAGTGCATCTGTCTGTGCTTGCACTATTGCAGTTGTGTTGAACACTGCAGCACAGTTTCCACCGAGTTGGCTGTCTGGCATAGTTGCCATCTCAGGCTCTAACACAGGCTGCGAGTGGAGTGTCAGCCAGCCAGGAGCACCACTGAAGTTTAGGACCTGAATTACATATCAACATAAGTGATTAACTGTATGTGACACCCCTGCTCTTAGTGTAGGCCTAGATGTGTTTTTCTGGTGTTGGTTCCTGTAAATGTAGGCTAGACAACCATTTTAGCAACAGCATTTATGTCCTGCTGGGACATCTGCAGGCCAGGAGCAGCTCTGCTGCTACCTACAGTGAACAATGCACAAAACTCCAGGCACAAGGTATGCGTTTTTATTTTGCATGAAACCAGAAGTGAATTTGTCTGGCTGGTTGTTAGAGACAGGAGTGGAAGCTTTGCAAGTTTCAATGTTTTGTTTCATAACTCAAGTGTTCAGGTCTTAAATTCCCAATTTGTAGCAAGCATTTGCAGCATGGCTCCTGCACCGTGAAAACAAATTTACAATATATTAAGCTTATTTTTAATAAAGCAAAGGTAACTCTTGTACTTTTAGTTTAACATGTACATGTACTTGCACTGCACATGACTTAACTCAATATAAATGTGTATACAGACAATTCAGTACTGCTGACTCTGGTTATGCAGTTTTTACAGCCTCAGCTGTGTACCTCACTGCGTGCACCATTTATCTACCTGGACACAGAATGTCCTGGCTAAAGCAAGTACCAATATCAGGGTTATTTTAAGACATGGAGGCATCACTACCTCCAGTGTATCAACCTTTGCACTGCAGCAGATACTTTTAGTAAGTTCTTTATTTCCCCTTCAGAAAAAAGTTTGGGACATTTGGGTTTGTTTCCATTGTATAGGCAGTACATGATAACAAGTTGATTCCTGGCAGGTATTTCTTAAGCTCATAACGGTTCCTTCCGAAGGTTGAAAGGCATCGGTCTAAATCATTTCAAATAGTGTTTGCTTGGTTTGGGGGATATTTTCCCACCGGTGCCTCTTTCCTGTGTTCAGTTTTTGTACATGAGATGTCGTCCAGCTATTGAACAGCTGTTACCTAGTGCTTGCTGTAAGGGCACTGAAGTTGCATTTTATATTATCACTTCATTTGCAGTGCAAACACAAGGATTTGAGTCTAGACCTCAGTTCTCTGTGTGGCTCTTACTGGGAGTCCCCACTGAAAGTGAGACGAGTGGCTCGTTCTGTGTCTTTAGCATCAGAACAGCTGTCAGCAGGCAAGGGGCTTTACCAGGCTGACCAACAACTGTACTGGACAAAAATGTTTTCATGCAAGAGCTTCAGGAAGAAAATGCATTTTTATGCATCATATGGATTTATTAGTGGAAATGAAACCCAAGCAGGCTGATCAGTCCTAATAGATGCCAGTAGAAACGGAAAACAAGATCTGAAAACATGACTTTAAACGGCTGACTGAGATTACGCATGACTAGATGTAGCAGCGTAGAAGTTAGACAAAAGAGGGTTCTATGGGAATGAGTCTTGGGTTAAGTGTGGATTGACACTTGGTGAAAGGAATTTTATCTGCAGCATGAGGCGCATAGAAAAGTTAAACATTGTATTGGAGGAAAGTCAGATGCAGTACCATTCAGTGAAGGGTCGTCTCTTCTGGTTTTATAGTGCTGTATAAATGCCACTGTTTCAGATCAAGAGCTGGACAGCAGTTCATTCACAATACAGTAAAGCCTTGGGCTGCAACTATAATTCGTTCCAGCAACGTGCTTGTAATCCAAAGCACTCGTATATCTGAGTGAATTTCCCCATAAGAAATAATGGAAACTCAGATGATTTGTCCCACAACCACTTATTCATACAAAATGATTACAGTGTAAAGTAAAAACAAATTAGCCTGTGCATTACCTCTTTAAAAGAATCATGGCTGGTGTGAGGGTAGAGAGAGGAGCCATCTGTTGGCTCACTGCAATATTTTTCTTTTTGTGCAACTAACAAGGAACCTGTCCAATGACACTTGCTTTTGAGGATTTGGCAGATTTTACACATCTCCCTTATAAAATCTTGTGATGTCTGCCTTGGTCATGCTTCTTGTTCCTTTTTAACTTCCACCGTAAATCTCCTTTTTTCTTACCACCTTTTCAACCTTTTTTTTTTCTTTATCTGGACCATTGTTGCAGTACAGATGTTGACTATACGAGTGATTCGTGAGAACCATCGGCTCAGTTGTGACATGACACTCTACAAAACATATGTGCCACTTGTATTGCAGGACCTCACTTGTTTAGCAAATTAAAATTTTGCTCTTCTTGCAAAACACTCGCAGTCGAGGTTATTCGCAGTCCAAGGTTTTACTGTGTGGTTTTGCGGTGCTGGCAGATGTGTGACCACCTTGGGTACCATCATGGAAAATGTAAAATAAGTTACTCAAGAGGTTGGAAATGGCCTGCTTTCCATGGAACTCCAGCATTTTGAGCTGGTGTGGATCAGGGTGGCTGAGAGTGCCAGCTAGTTCTGTTAAACAACTTGTTTAGAAAATTATAGCGCTGCAGGGAACTCTGCTAGGGCTAAAACGGTAAATGATTATTGAAACATGCAGGTCCTTAATTACTTCAGTTTTCCTCAAACCCTTTGTTTTTTTCTCTACAGGTACTAAAACAGAATGTGAGGCCAGCCAGTTTCGGTGTGGAAACGGTCGTTGTATCCTGTCCGTGTGGCAGTGTGACGGCGATGAGGACTGCACTGATGGAAGCGACGAGAACTCCTGTGGTGAGAAAACAACACTGTTGTGCGCACACTCTGAGCAGAGAGCTGCCTCACTAACGTACTGCCAACAGAGTGAAAGCCCAGGAGAAGGGCTTGTGTTCACATCAGTAACATGCTGTAATTGTGTAGTCAAAAGTTTTGCCGTAAAGCTCTGTTGTCCCAAAACTATTAAACACATCACTGAACCAGACTGCACTGGTTGATGTTCGTTTTATTACCACAAATGCATGTGCTACTCATTTAGTTTGAGTCAATCACATGTACACATCATCTTGCTGTATCTATTGGACTAAAGCAACAAACTTGTGATTCTGTGTCTGATAATTGGCCCAATCAGACACACTGGTTAGTTTGATTAAAAACTACTTTCAGCAAATTGGAATGTTTCTCAAAAAAGAAACTTTAAGTCCTCAGTGCCACAGTCAGTGAAGTCTGGACAGTGTATGTTAGGGTGATACTGTTTGTGCTGTAGGGGTCGGTTTGGTTCCATTGCTCCTGTGCAGCATGTGGGCTGAAAATGTACTGCATTTACTCAGTGTGGGTGAAATGATGACAGTCCTTGCTTACAATTAAGCATGCGTTCCTGCCCAAGTGAACAGTATTTAAGTTCACTTAGAAATGGAATCTGAAATGCATTTTGAGAGCTTGCTTTACAGGCTGCCTGAGTTGCATTGACAGGACTAGGGTTTGTGGGGTTTTTTTTTTTTTAAACTTCAGTTGAGCTGCCCTGAATATGTCTAATGATTTACAGCTTGGCTTCCAGAAAGCACATTACATCAGTTGAAAACCTCTGAAAACTATAGAAGTGTCTTTCTTACACAACATTGCCCCAGAAAAAGTATATTCAGTGTTTGTATAAACCACAAATACATGGTGTGAAAGGATGCAGTAGTCTGTTGCACACTTTATTCAGACGCAGATACGGTTTCCCCATACATTGATTTGTGGCAAGCTAACAATACAGTGTTTATGCTACATCTTGATTTGAAATGAGATTCGGCTTTAATGAAGTGCATGTATTCACTCAGCACCTCATGCCCTATTCTTAAACATGGCAATGGGCCATCTGAACAGTTTCATTATATATAAACCATGTCAAAAGCAAAGAAACTATTAGCAAGCTTGTAGGATAAGTTAATTTTAGAATACAGCTGTTAACCTTGGCATGAATGTATATGGACTGCACTGAAAGTGTAAGTAGAAGTATTTCTACAGCACACTTCTAAACCAGTTACAAGGTGCTTTGCAATAAAGAAAAGGGAAAAGCACAATCTAAAGTGTTCAAGAATTCCAACCGATACAAGATTCAATACAATCGAAACAAAATGGGTAGACATGTCAAAGTGAGTGAACACCTGCCTAAATATCTTCAAAAATGTGGTGTTTGAGGTTATGCAAATGACTTAAGTGCAAGGGTCACATGACTTTGTACATAAGCAGTGGCTTCCCTGCATCTTGGCAGCGGGGGGGGGGGGGGGGGGGGAGATATCTGTTTCAGTTTTTCTCTGTATATAATTTTTTTTTCTCTCCACTCCAGTGAAAAAAACGTGTGCAGAGGTGGACTTTGTGTGTCAAAATGGCCAGTGTGTCCCGCAGCGGTGGCACTGTGATGGGGAGCCGGACTGCGAGGACGGGTCTGACGAGAGCATAGAAATCTGCCGTGAGTAGATGGGTTTCCGCTGACGGGCTTCAAGTCGGCCTTTGTTTCAGAATTGTGTTGATGGAAGGTTTGTTTGTCTTGTGTTTTTTTTTAAACAGACTTCAGATATATAGTATGTCCTTGTTAAACTAGACTTTTTCATGTAGTTGTGGAGGAAAAAAAATTGCAGATTACACTTGGCCAGATGAGCTTCAGTTTTAGGTTGGCTTCAAAAGATTGCCATGTTAACTTTGAAAGCCCCAAACCAACTGTTGTTCATGAAATATTTTCTGGCTTGTCTACCCTGATGTTCTACTGCCAGTCTATGGTTCATACTGAAGATAACATGGTATATAAATATATAATTTCTTAACGCCAGTATCTCAAGGCTAAGCTTGCTACTAGTTTTTAAACAAATTCTGATATAAGCAAGGCTTTATTTATATGCACAAGTGCTTTTAGATCGGCAAAGAAAACTGTTTAAACAAGCATTAAAAAAAAAACAAGACAGTGGGAAGGCTGAAGAGACAAATATGAGATCAAACTGCAATGCGGAAAGTGCAGCCAAGAAACAAACCCAAATAACAGGAAAATGGCAGAGTTCAGTTTGGATTCTAATGTGCTAGAGCTGGGACACATTTAAGGTTGTCAAGAGGTTTGTTCCATCTGTATGTGCTACAGTAGCTAAAAACGGCTTCACCTGCTTTAGTTTGACCTGAGGTTCTACCAGCTGACTGCTTCCTAAGGATCTCAAGAGCCCTGCTGGGTTCAGGGAGATCATGTTTTGGCCCCAAATGACTGGCTTTATAAACTAAGCAGTAGCAGCAGGACTTTTGTTTTTATTTTTTAGATCAACTTGAATTACAGTGCCCATTGTCATGGTAATGCCATCCAGTGGCACTGTAGGGGTGTTTTTCCTATGCCAAGTTCAGGCTTCTGTACTTGAGAGGAATGTGCAATTGGAACACTGGTGTCCTAGCTGACACTCTGTACTGAATGACTGTAGCTGCCTGCTAATTATATCTAGGTGGTATGTGGTGCATTCTGGGATACTTGGCTGCCCTAAGACAATGCAAGTCAGCTCCCAAAGCATTCTTGATAAAATGGGTGGAGCAAGAATACGTCTGGTTTTTGACATGTTCTTGGTTGGATACAGATTTTGAATTGAGTGCTTGGGCTGTGACCGACATTTATCACGTCTAAGAACAAATGGAGAAGTTCTCATATTGGAAAATGCCCCAGATGTTAATACAATGGCAAAGCTCTGTCAAAACAAGCAGCTTTACTTTTTTTAAAGCTGTCAAGCATGGTTCAAGTAATCTCTAAAATCAACATTGCATGGTTATGTTTACCCAGTTTTTGTAGACATGACAGCCAATGATCTGGTGAGTCTTTTCAGTGCTTGTTGTATGTAGCATGACGATTACCTTTGCTGCATCAGCCCCTTTAAGAAAATGCTGCCAAGCACAGGGTAACTCGCCTGTTATCTATGTAAATTACTTTGAACAAATGAGTTCCTTCAGCAGCTTGAAGCAACAAAGCCCATTTACTCATATTAACAAGGCAGAACATAATGAACATTAAAGCATGAAATCAGGACTTGTACATACAACCCCCAGAAAGGGCAGACTGTGTGAACGGCCCTGATTACTGCAGGCTGACTACAGTGAAGAGCACAGGGTTCAGGCTAAAGCACTAAATCGAGCATTTCTTTACTTCATAGAGAATAACATAGTGAGGAAAATGGAGGCAAACGTCTGATTTTAATTGCTTTGTATTGCACCTGCTGTACCCTGCGATGGATTGGCGACCTGTCCAGGGTGTACCCTGCCTTCGCCTGATTGCCGGCTGAAAAAAAAACAAAAAAAAAAAAAACTTAAACTTGCAGATGACTGACTACCTAGGACATGCAGTTAACAGATTAATATTTAGATATTTGGTAGTTGTAGTGATGAACTAGCAGCAGAAAGTTTAAGTACACAGCAAGATCTCAAGAGAATTCTATACTTGGTGTTTTTGGTGCTTTATCTGAGACTGAAAGGAGTTTACAAACTTCTTTTTTTGACCATCAGAGGGTGTAGCAGAGACTACTGCTGTTTCCATCAGTATCTAATGCTGCAAAAATTTAGTGAAGCACCAAGGTGTCCCTGTAAGCAGCTGTGTCAGAGCAGCTCAGCTTTAAATGAAGTGTGATGTGAGATCTCGATGTGCTCACTCAGATGAATGATGATGGAAAGTGTTTATGCTGAAATCACTTTTTAATGAGAATTTGTCAGGCCTGCCTTCCTGTGCTGTCAAAGACAAATGGACTTTGGCATTTCCTCAGGTGCAGAGATGAACGTAAGAGGAAAGATGAGGGCACTTCCTCAAATGCATGTCAGTTTGATGTATGCTGTGCTTCCTGAAATTTTCCCTGGGTCAAATGGAAGGTGTAGAAAGTATACATCTCATCCTCAGTACTACAAGAAATTACTGAACCCCAGGTCAGTTCCCAGCATCAAGATGGCAAGGTACCACCAGCATGTGTAGAAACTGGCTTGCTGCAGGGATGATGTTTAGCATCTTGGTGGTGGTAGTAGTAGTTTATTGTTGTTTTGCCAAGTGTTTTTGGTTCACCTTGTACAGATAGACCGACCAGTACTAGGCACACCTGTTTACCAAATGTGTGAAGGAAAAGTGAGCAAAAAGTCCAGTATGCTTTTAATTCATTAACTTTATTACAGCCTGTTATTAAACAGCAAGCACACATGGAGTTAACGGTTTACATACTGATAATCTGA
>NW_018127930.1:14246-19254 GCF_001952655.1 Monopterus albus
TTTTTTTTTTTTTTTTTTTTAATATTGTGGGGGGGGGAAACGGGTAAGGTGCAAACAAGCAGCAGCTGGATAAGTGAAAAATGCAGTTGTAGAATAGTACTTAAGTTGTATTGCTACATGGGGTTTGGTTTATGTATCGGCTGAGTTTTGTGGAAGAATTTTAATTATCCTTGTAAATCTGTTAGGTCAGTAGTTTATCTCTGTGTTGGTGCAGTTTGTTGTCTTTGTCTTTGTATACAGATTAGCATCTACTCAGTCAAAACAGCTACTGTTTTAATGGTTCTGTATGACATGTAGATTTGTCTATCTCGTACTGTTAACTGTCTAAAATGTATCTGGGCTACACTTCATATGAAGTCATCAGTTTGCTGTATTTGACTTGACCAGGTTTGATCTGATGTGACACTGTTGATCTGTAAGATAATCACCACTTCACTTCTGTACAGATTATTGTTAGGCGTTTCCCATCATTCCCTGAGCTCTTGCAGTGGAAACTGCTGCTTTGATCCCGTAAGAATTTTGACTGAGTGTTGCATTGGAGCAAGTTGGACAGAAAACTGGCATGCATTGTGTGGCGATTGCCGGTGATCAATTCTGCACAAATCTGGGTCATCAAGCGTGCCTAATGATTCAACCGTGTTTGCATTTGCTGGAAGATGCCTTGCATCAAACCAAGCACTCGGTTTTTCTCACTAAGCTGTTAACCAATAGCACTCATGTCATGAGCTGTAGTCAATGATTCCCCCAAAAATCCAACATTCAGCATTCTGAAATATTCTGTGCCCTCAACTGTTTTTATTTGCGCTGCCTGCCCTGTACACCTGGCACCAAATGGCAGTTGAGACATAAATTACTTTGTGGTTATTGCACCAGAAATGGTTTGACAATGTGCTGGAGAGTTAAGTGGCCAGCAGTGAATCCAGGTCTCAATCCCATAGAGCACCTGTGGAGGGATCTCAAAACAGCAGCTAGGAGAAGGAACCCTTCAAATCTGAGATCTGGAGCAGCTGGCATAAGAGTGGGCCAAAATTCCAGTAGAGGTGTAAAACCCATTGATGGTCACAGGAAGTGACTGGACTTATTTTGTCCAAAGGGTGTGCTACCAAATGTTAAGTTGAGGGTGTTAATAGTTCTCAGTACATTTTTGGACTTCTGTGTGGAAGATCAATTTTTCTCTGTAAACAAAAGAAATGAGAAATGCCAAAGAATTTCTCAGTTTTCTGAGAAGTATTATCTGACAAATGCATGAGTCTATTTTTGGCCATGACTGTACTTGGAGTCAAGGTCATTAACACAAGTGAACAGGACCAAAAAAAAAACAACCCAAGGACTCCTTGCGTATAGTGAACAGGGTTTTTGTGATCATGGCAACAGTGTCACTACAGTTGCCTGCCAGTAAATTATCTTGGAATCTGAGGCTTTTTTCCTCAAACCTGATGCAGAGAAGCTTGTGCTTGAATTTGTCATAAGCAGACTGAAATTCATATCTCACTCTTCATGGGGCTTCCAACTCGGATTCATAGATCACAGCTGCACATAACTAGGACATACAGTATATCGGATCATATTACGCGCTCAGAACCTCTTTTGGCTGTCTGGTATCCAAAGCACTTAATTCCCTGGGTCCAGAGTTCATTTCAGACGTGCTCTGCTCAATTCCAGCACCTCTGTCACAGGATGCCATTGTTATCCCCATTTGTTTAATCTTGTATAGCACCTTGAGCTACCTTTTTGTATGAAATGGTGCTATATAAACTAAGCGTTTCAGTTTTTTCCTCAGCCTATGTTTACCACATTCTCAATTTACTATTTTTCCATGGATGTCTGGTTATCCAAATTTATTTATTCTATAATTGTGTGTGCGTGCGTGCACATTTTCATTCCCAGTCTGAGAAGTGTCCAGTCAACTGAAGGTCTTGAATAGGATTTAAGTTTGCCGTCCATGTGAGTTGAGGGGTTGTGCAAGCAAGTACATGCAGGTCAACCTGGTTATTGTAGCTGTTATATCGCTGTACTGTTTGGCCAGCTGGTACACAACTTGGCAGCAGGGAATGGAATAAAGTGTGTAAACACATGCACAGTAATCCTGACAGTTTCTGTGTTGAACTTGTGCTGTGTTGTTGGCTCACTTTTATTGCATCAGGGTGTTGGTGAGTTGCAGCTCCTATTGACTTGAATAATACAATCACTGGATAAGATTGCAAGGTGGGTGTGTTCTGTCTGTTGGAAAACGTAAAGCCATATTCACAAGGGGAAAAGTCAGCGCAGCTATGCAAATGAGTTTTTAATTTCTTGCTCTTCACAATTTCCAGTGTCAAACTGTTGTGCTGTCTGCTGCAGCTCTGTCATGGCACTGTACATCACAACACTTGTTCATGTTACTCTTTATAGTAAACCTCTGCACAAACATCACACTAAACCACATTTAAGTGCCTGCAATTGACCAATATCAGATGCAGGTCTGCACAAAGTCACCTTGAAAAACACATGAAGGGAAAATCCCAAGCTTCATTTTATCAAGCAAGGAGAGCTAAAAGCTTGACTGAAGCCCTGATGTATCAAATATGCAAATGCTGTAACTGAACTTTTAAACCTCCTTTAAGCTAATCCCTTGGATAACTTGGCTTACTTTTGTTGCATTGCATTTTGGATGTCTTAATGATTATGAAAATTATACCTGGTCTAAGTTTGCTTACCTAAAACAAATGGAAAATACCAGGGATAGCAAACATTGTGACAGGACAAGAATATAATTAGCTCACTATGTCCTGTGCTTCTGTCCATGCAGATATGAGGACGTGTCATATGAACGAATTTAGCTGCGGAGCAGGCTCTACCCAGTGTATCCCTGTCTTCTGGAAATGTGACGGAGAAAAGGACTGTGACAATGGAGAGGATGAGGTCAACTGTGGTAGGTGGACCATGGAGCACTGTCCATATCTGCCTTAGTGTTTGGAATCATGTTTACTTAAAGTACATAATTGTTAAATCAGTCTCATTTGGCTCTACTTTTGTCATCCCTTGCTTTAAAATATCAAACCACTGAAACCTCTCCACAACCTGCTCAACCAGTGTGAGGTTATTGTGGTGGTCAATGCATAGCTTAAGTGTAACAGCTGAAACTTTCATGGATGTACAGAAATTACTTTCTCCCGGTTTTCAATGTAAACATTGCAGCATAATTGCACAATCTTGTATACAGAGCATAAAGCTCTACATGAAATAAGTGGAGCTGACAAAACACTGAATGCTGGTTACCTTTAACCTTCATTAAAATATAAAGTAGAATTTTCAAAGTGTGCAACATTTCAAACAAAACTGGACTATCGGTTGATTTGGCATTGTTACGTAAAGAACCATCAGCCATAGGAAACACATACAGGTTGACTGCCAGTCTAAAAGATCATCATACTTGTAGTAGTACATTGGAACTATGAGGCCTAATACAAACTAGCATGTGTAGCTGTATTCTTGATTTTTATCAGTGCATGCTTGAGGCAGCTGAACTTGAAAGTTGTATTTGTCTGCATAGTTTTGGCTACACAGCTTATGTCCCCTGACCCTGAAGAGTTCAAGAAAACTTGTCTCACTTTGGAGAGTGACAAACTGTCCTATTAGTTTGCCATTAAGTCCTGGCAATGTATTACTGATCTTTTCTATAGGACTGTCTTATAGTCACAACACAACTGCAGCATGATTATAATGTCTGTTGTGGTTGGGTTGTTGTTTTTAAAGCACAAACGGCTCTCTCATGCTCATCCCCTCCTCCTGCCTCCAGGGAACATCACCTGTGCTCCAAATGAGTTCACATGCACCAGCGGCCGCTGTATCTCTCAGAATTTTGTGTGCAACGGTGAAGATGACTGTGGCGATGGTTCAGATGAGGTGGAGTGCGCTCAGTCCTCGTGTGGTCCCAGTGAGTTCCAGTGTGGCAACTCCTCTTGATTCCCGGCCAGCTGGGTGTGTGATGATGACGTTGACTGCCAGGTAAGGGGGGGGGGAAAGCACCCACTAGGGGTGTGCATCTCTCCCCCTCACACGATTTGATACATGGTCCATGATACAGAACACCACAAACGAGAGCAGAATCAGATTTCAATGCAGCTTATCGTTTTAATTTAACTTTTGACAAATTCTTAAGTGTTTAGGCAAGAAAAGCAGCCTTGACTTTCAAGCAGTAAAAACCAAATGCATTAAACGGGTTGTCTCACTTTCATCAATGGTTAATGGGCACTGGAGCAAAGTAAACTTTTTTGGCACTGTGTCCACTTGCTGCTTCACCTTATCAGACAGTGCCAGGATGCACTTTTCACCGATGTGCTACAGAGTAGGGATGAAATGGTTACTGGTTTCACAGGAAACATGGTGAAATTTCTGGCAGTTGTTTACTCAAGTAAAAGTAGCAATACCACAGTGTAAAAATACTGTTACAAGTGAAAGTCCTGCACTCAACATGTTACAGTACTTGTATTATTGGCATCAAAATTACTTATGCAGAATGGCACATACCATAGTGTACATTTAGTGTTGTAGCTGGTAAAGATGGTGCTAATGTTGACTACCTTTTATATGCCTATAATTTGAATTACTGCTGGGTAGTTTGAAGACCATCAGTGGGAAATTTGGTGTTGGTTGTACTTCATTTTATTAAAACCTGCCTCTGAAATGCAGTGGAGCTGAAGTATAAAGTTGCAGAAAATGGAAATATTAAATTACATGCGCCTCAGAATTGTTACTTTCACCATTGAGTGTGCACACCGCACATTACCTAGGTTCTAAATTGGTCTGATTTTAAACTGGAGTGAAGTCACTGCAAGAGAACAAGTAAGCAGAAAGATGAGCAGTCACAAGCTGAATATAGGCTAAAATCCAGTGAGGCAAGACATTAATACCTACGTGCTCACTACCATTATCATGACATTTTAAAATTAGATAGGATGGTTTCTCCGTCAGAAGCAAAAAATGTGACCTGATTAACACGGTCTTTCAGGAGAGGTGTGATCTTTCC
>NW_018127930.1:19273-25246 GCF_001952655.1 Monopterus albus
TCCCCTGCAGGACCAATCAGATGAGTCTTTGTCACATTGTGGCCGTCACCCGACGCCACCAAGCAAGTGTTCAGCAAGTGAAATGCAGTGCCGCTCAGGAGAATGTATCCATAAAAAGTGGAGGTGTGACGGAGACCCTGACTGCAAGGATGGCAGTGATGAAGCCAACTGTCGTATGTGCCGCTATTCACCTGTTGATTATATCTGGGCAACATACTGTAACATTAACTAGACTGAATCGATTAGTATTTTTGACTAACTGGATGCTTTGGCTTTTTTGTGCAGGATGGGTTTGGAGTTTTGTTTGACAGTCTGTCTTCAACAATCTGGTTATCTGAATTAGTCCATGCATTGAGAATACTGGCAATAGTTTCATTAGATCGGTGGAACCCAACATGTCTTCAGTTTTATCCAAAAAACAAATGCATATACAGTTGACAGTAATGTAAAGCAGCAAGTGGTCACACTTGAAGCTGGAACCAGATAT
Source organism: Monopterus albus (assembly GCF_001952655.1). Taxonomy (NCBI): domain Eukaryota; kingdom Metazoa; phylum Chordata; class Actinopteri; order Synbranchiformes; family Synbranchidae; genus Monopterus; species Monopterus albus. Next base: position 19,761 of record NW_018127930.1, read on the forward strand.
TGGGGTTTAAGAGATTTACTTGAATGAACTGAACTATTTCTTCAAATGGCCTTTTTTTTTTTTTTTTTCCCCCAGCACTATGTATGTGTAACACGATGTGTCTTTACAGCTGTACACACCTGTGGACCGGATCAGTTCAAATGTGATGATGGGAATTGCATCCTGGGCAGCAGACAGTGTAACGGCCTCAGAGACTGCACTGATGGATCAGATGAAGTTGACTGCAAAAATGGTATGCACTGTGTGCAGGTGTCTCTGAGCAATTTTTTTTTCTTTTTTTGATGCAGTTTTGAGGACACTTTCTGCTGTTGGGCTTGGGTGCTTAATTGTGACATTTAGGACCTATAAGTGAATTGTCCTCAGCTATAGTGAGACCAGCATGTCTTTTGTGTGTACAGCTTTACTAATGACCTTTTTAAAATTCGTTAGGTCCTTCATGGTTATACTTGTTCGTTAATTTTGACTGAGGTTCAGAAGTTGTGTGGTGTGCAGTGGAGATGCTCTAGGCATGTACTGTAAATGGGCTCTGCATATTGTACAGATGTCTTCTATAAAGGAAAAACACCTTCTCATTCACCATGAGATGTAACGTGTAGGGTTGGGTTTTATTTTCTACCTAACGATCTAATGCTGTCACAGTCCAATCGGTTTGTTTCCTAGTTTTCCTTTGTCATTAAACGGGACTATTGCACACTGTTCTGAAAACCATTGTCAGTCGGCTTTAAAAATTCAGATGCTTTTGAGTAACTTCAGTTTTGAACCCACACTTAAGGACTCGGTGCTCAATAAAGAGCTGAAGAGCCCAAACTCTTAGGTTTATAAAACCTTCCTGAAGCTGAATACATGAAGCTTGCAACAAATGATTTTTAATTGCAGTATTGTTTTATGGATTCAGGCCTCTATTGTGCTTTCTTGCTGAAGAAGTGCCTTTTATCTTTAAAGGAACAGTGACATGTTTGGGAATGTGGTCATTTGCTCTCTTGCTAAAGGCAAGTTTAGGGGGGGGAAATAAAACGGGAAGCAATTCTCATTGCATTAACACTGGATGTTGGTGGTTTTCATGGAATAAAATTTTGTTTTAATTTGTTTTGATGTGCTAAATTGTCTTTCCATAGTTACTCAGTGTAATGGCCCGGAGAAGTTCAAGTGTCGCAGTGGGGATTGTATCGAGATGAGCAAAGTGTGCAACAAGATTCGAGACTGTCCCGACTGGAGCGACGAACCCATCAAAGAATGCAGTTAGTAAAAAAAAAAAAAAAAAAATCAGCACTTTCAAAATCTTGTTTAATGCTTCTCTAAAGCCAGCAATGCCATTATCATTCATTTATGGTTATAGATACAAGTTGACGGGGTTGCAAGCTTTAGTACCACTGTGCCTCACAATCAGTTAATGGCAATTTTAACATGATAAAGGATATTTTACTAGGGCTTACATATGTAAATGAGGAAATGACTGAAGTGATGAGGTGGTGGTGTCTTTGTGGGAAAGCTTTATTTTCAGACTAAGGGTTTAAGTGATGCATTGGAGTGCTAAAATATTGCCACAGCCCTTTTGTGCATACTTGTAGTACAATTTGTAATGTTGCATGAACCGTTATTAGCTCAGTGTTTGAAGTCTACATATGACGAGTCAAAGTGTGGTACGTTCCCAGCTGGCAACTTGTCACCAACCTGAACCTGTTTGAATTGGAAATATAAAAGCTTGACACAGGGTTGACAGTAGCATCCAACATTTATGTAGATTTCTCTTCAGTTTGCTTGGACTGTGGACAGAACATCCATACAAGACTAATGTGGGCAAATGGGGTGAAACTAGGCATAACATTCCCCTCTGTTTCACATTCTTATGCTACTATGTGGATTTTTACATCAGCCATATCTCATGCAGTATTGATGCATCCTGTATATTGGGTTTAAAATTTCTTGGCTCAAAAGCCATGGCCAAAATTGCTTTAAATTTCCCACAATGAATTCTAAACCTTTAAGTCGGAATTGTATTGTAGTTCAGTAAGAGGGAGGAAAAAACATTCTGCACATCATGATTCATTTAATGTCAGTCTAAACATTTTTATTTTGCAGTATGTTATACACCTGTTACCATGTTAATTAATCCTACTTCAAGTAGTGAGTGCACTACTTGTTCTACTGTGAACAAATGGCGAGTAGATTTATCTTGTGTAACAAACATGGTTGTACTTTTCCATTAGATGGCTGTTTTGTAACTGGAGCTCTGTGCCACCAGTACTTGCTGTCAAAGGGCAGTTTTGGTCTTTCTTCCCCCCCCTTCTGCTTTCCAACCTGTGCCAGTGGTCATGAGCTTTGTAGTGATTGAAATGAAGAAATATTCCCTTTCAGTGAGCAACAGAGATGGTAGCTCAGACCTGTAGGCTGTCGGTTGGATAGGCTTTTAACTAGGGGTGTAAAGGTTAATTGTTTTGGTACAGGACTAAAAGTTCAGTGCAGATATGCACTGAATGCAGTTTTTTTAATAGTGAACTGTGGGCAGAAGTCCCCCAGTCCGCATTCCGACACTATCATTAAATGGCAGTCTGGAGTGCAATAAACACAGCATGCTTACAGGATTACAGTTTAAATTAAAACTGTTTTTGCATGCATGATGATTAGTCTTGGGTGGTATTGTTGCAACAAAGCCCTGTCTCCATTTGCTTCAGATTTGAATGAATGTCTCCTGAACAATGGTGGCTGCTCTCACATCTGCAAAGACATGGTAATTGGCTTCGAGTGTGACTGCACACCTGGACTGCAGCTCATTGACCACAAGACGTGTGGAGGTACGTTATCCTTACACTAGAGCCATCTTGACTCAACATCTGTAGATGCTCTATTTGCACTTGATGTTTTGTCAAAATGCCAGTTAGAGGTCTGGGGGTAATACTGCATATGAAAAGTTGTTCTGTTGAGCCTTTGTGAAGAGAGCTGTGTGGAGTCTGGTAAATGTCCTCAAGTGATGTCACTTGAAGTTGGCATTAGACACAAGTGAGCTCACCAGGCCCTTAAGCCCACTTCTCATCTCTGCTTGACACTCTTGGCTGCTACTAGTGCTGCATAACATCACCAGAAGTTCAACTGAGCTGTTCAATCAAAGTCAAACATGTCACAAAATCTGATGCTTAAAAAAATGAGTACTCTTAAAACAGTCCTATAATTTTTCAGCAAACTCCAAGATTGTCCCAAAATGTCTTGGACCTGGTCCAAATTAACCCTTTAACTACACCTGACAGTGTGTAGTGAAAGTTGGTGCATTTTCCTACATTTTAGTTGTTCAGAGCAGAGAATCCACTTGCCTACTGTAATGCTGATTGGTGGAGGTATACAACTATGAGGCAGTAATTTTTTGTTTAATAGAACTGGGGAAAGTGTCACTTATGTTTTTGTATAAAGTGTGTTCAGTAAACATGACTGTGCTGTCAGGGACACACTACAGTATCCAAAGTGTTGTCATTCACCCTTTGTCACCAGCTCCACTCATCAGTACTTGTGATGGTGAGGCAAACATTTACTTTTTCCACATTAAATGCTGTTTAGATACTGATGGTGCAATTTCATCAGCTACATGTACTTGTCTAACTTTTACATGCAGTGAGTTTTGGTGCCCCAGTGTCTCCATCAGCCACTCTGTATTGTGATTATGTACTGCAAAGCAATTAAGACATCATGATGCAGTGCTTTGCTTAATTGAGCCCTGTTGGTTTGTATTAACTGCTGTAGCCATCAGCCACTTAGTTTGTAACACTGGCTGTTGTCCATGAAAATAATATGAATCGGTATTTGTGTGGGATTTGCATTGACCATTTATGGCTAATTAGTATGTGGCTCAGATTGAACTGATCTGATGGCTTTGTTATTGAGCCGATCTTGGCCTCAATCATTGCTGTGGATACTGGAAGTGTTTGCAAGATCCCACCTGGAATTAACTGGCTGCTTAATCTGCTCCCAGATGTAAAATCACCACTGAACTCATTTATGTTCAGTTCTGAGAGCAGCTTGTTGCTAAAGACTGCTCTGGTGAAAGTGTATCCTGAGCTGATATCAGTTTAGTCCTGTACAATAGGAATCACGGGGATGTTATGTAGAATTGTTTTTTTTAAAGCAAAGTATAATTTAATAACTGTCTAGACAGGCTTTTAAGTGCAAATGCGTGATTACCTCAATTGAAGCATTCACCAGACTTAATTAAAGATGACAGATACCAGCTGTCTCCTTCTCCTCTTCCCCAACCTTTCATTTCTCTGTATTTAGACATCAATGAGTGTCTGAACCCTGGAATCTGTAGCCAGATCTGCATCAACCTGAAGGGAGGATACAAGTGTGAATGTCACAATGGCTACCAGATGGATCCAACCACTGGAGTCTGTAAGGCTGTTGGTGAGTCGGCAGCCTGGCAATATGTTACAACTCCTTGAAATGCAACAGCAGCTTTGTACAGTGGTTAACTATGGCATACCAACTTCATTTTTTGTCTTGAGCTTTATTTTATTCCCAACACTCATTCACTTCAATCTGAGAACCATTTCTAATATTTTGGTGTCACTTGATTAATATCAAATGAGGGTAGACTATTTTTGCTTCTGAAAGGTTTTTATTGTAGAACTTTTATTGGCCTCCGTTAGGTGTGTATAGTTGTCCCTAAAAGTGAATGGGAAGGGCCTGTTTAACAATGTCCTGGGGAAAAATATGGGCTAAAATAGGATAGTTTGCAACATACTATCATTGGATCACAAACTCTAAAAACCTGTCTTTCTGGAAAATTAAATTACAGCATTTAGTCAGAGTATAATGTAATTGTAATTTAAATTTAGTGGAGAATGTTTTCAGCTTTAGTAGAAGCTTTTGGAGATGGGAGTGGAATTACATCTCAAGACAAACTGTCCAAATCTTCTCAATCTGGAAAAATTTGCAAAAATGTGTGGTGTGGAGGAAATTTTTGTTCTGACAGAACTGCCCCAGTTCAAATGTTATACTCGGCTTTGGAGAGCCAAGTGAACAAGATATTGGGGGGGCTCTTCAGTGAAAACGGCTGTGTATAGTAAGTGGGGAAATGTGGCAAAAGAATAGTTGTAGAAATGAACTTCAGAAATTATCAGGTTAACTTCAGTGAAACACCAAAGGCTTGTTGTCATTCAGCTGGATATGCAGATGTTGTCCTAGTCTGACTTCATGTGGTTTGTTTCTGCAGTAAAAAGGCTCAATTGTTTCCTTGTTGACAAAGACATTGTTGTATCCTTCAGCTTGGTTTTCCCCTCAATCTGTAATGGAATACAGTAACCCTTTAAATAATTTTCAGAAATATCATTATTTGGACCATTTACTTAGAAATGATCTGGTTCTACACTATGAACTGGTCATTTGGTCTGTTCAGATAGACTCTGGGTAATGAGCAGCCCACTCACTTTGTCCACTCCACACCTTGTCCAATTCATCACATGTAAATGTCTCCTGAGGTAATTGAAAAGATCAGTCGGCAA
>NW_018127930.1:25305-57035 GCF_001952655.1 Monopterus albus
TCACTAACCGTCGTGACATCCGTCGTTTGGGTCTAGAGAGGAAGGAGTACACTCAAATTGTGGAGCAGCAGAGGAACGCAGTTGCTCTGGATGCAGACTTTGACCGACAGATGATTTTCTGGGCTGACCTGGGTCATAAGGCCATATACAGGTGGATTACACACAACAGCCACACAGAAGCATGTAAAAAACAAAAAAAAATCTGATTTGACAGTTCAATGTATTTTCTAACATGATAGAAACATAGTGGCCATGTGAATGCATTTAAATCTACATAATCGGAACAAACGCCTGCTCTCTGGAAACTTTAGTGTGGTCTTTGCTTTAAGATGTCTACCAACCTTGATGTATCCTAGGTGTTTGCCTAGGTGGTTTTTTTTTTTTTTTGGCTTTGGTTTAGCCCATCTGTATACACAGTGGTAATGCGGCTCTGCGGGTGTCATTGTTATGAGGGTCAGTAATGCTGAGCATTGACACCAGAGTAGCATAAATGGAATGAACATTCACTGATGTGAGGCATCGGTGTTTGTTTTCAGAGACCTGTCAGTCAGCAAGTTGATCATATCAGGCTGTCTTGTTTACAAGGCTGGATATTAAGATATTTCCTGTGGGGAAAATTTGGGAGCCTTCTTGGCAGACGATTTAAGTCTTCAAATTTATGTCAGCCTACATATAATTTTGTGTGTAGAGGCTTTATTTCAAAGAACTAGCAAATAACACTTGTAATCTTAATGTAAAATAGGATGGACAGTACTTGCTTTTGAGTGACATCGTCTGTTCCTTTTGTCCTCTCAGCACTGTGCTTGACAAACGAGGGGACACTACCACTCACAGCAAAGTGATAGATGACGTTCAGACTCCTGTGGGAATCGCTGTGGACTGGATCTATAAAAACCTGTACTGGTCTGATCTTGGCACAAAAACGATATCTGTAGGAAATTTCAATGGAACCAAACGGAAAGTTCTGTTCAACAGAGACCTCAAAGAACCAGCCTCCATTGCTGTGGATCCACTGTCTGGGTGGGTGCAATGTTTGTGTTTTGATGCTGTTGAATGAGAACCTTGTCACTCCACTCAATGTACATTTGTGTGTTGGTCCTGTAGGTTTCTGTACTGGTCTGACTGGGGTGAGCCTGCCAGGATTGAGAAGTCTGGCATGAATGGAGTGGACAGACAGGTTCTGGTGGCAACAGACATCCAGTGGCCTAATGGAATCACTTTGGGTATGAACACATGCACACAGGAACCAATGAGTCATCTTTTTCCATACAATCACTATCTTTTCCTCACTGCTGATCCTTAAGTGAAAATGAAAACTCACCCAAAAACAAGATGTCAGGCAGCTCCAGATGACATCCTCTGTCTGTGGGTGGTTTCAGTTCTCAAATAAGTTAACAGCAGGAAACACTTCAGCAACCAATAAAATAAAGTTTGTTTTTCTGGATCAAGAAGGGGCATTGCCCATATATTACAAAATGTACATGAATTCACTGAAGGTTCCCAGAGAAAATTTCAAATTGTTAAATTCCAGTATATTAAACGCCAAAGAATTAAACTTCTAGCTTTTATTTCTTGAAGTAGCATTTTGTTAGTCCATTGTTATATTTAGCAATGAAAAGTGACTCCTGAACCCAAGGACCTACGAAAGTTTGAATGTGACCCAAGATGAAAAATACAGCCTCAGCACTTGATCATTATTAAATTGATTCATTTTACGACTAAGGTAACAAGTGTTTACATTTTATAAATCTCAAGTGCCTGACCAGATCATCATCAAAGGTTTTTTGGTTTTTCTCTTCCTGTATTTACAACCTCTACAGTAGCAAAACCATCGATTTGTCATTGGCTCTGCACTCTATCTTCCTGTGCTCTGTGTCACCTTGTTTAATTTTCTAATCCCCTGTTTCTTTGTTTCTCCCAGATCTGATCAAAGGCAGGTTGTACTGGGTTGATTCTAAGCTTCACATGCTCTGTAGCGTCGACCTGAATGGAGACAACAGGAAAAAAATACTGCAATCTTCAGATTACTTGGCTCACCCCTTTGCTCTCACTGTTTTTGAGGTACTAAATCTATATTTCAAATGGTCCCCCCCGTCTCTGAAAATCAAGGTGGACCCATTAAATGGTGTAGTGTATCAAAATGTTTTTTGACAGTTTAATTTTCTGGTTGAAGTGAAGTTTATGTGCTGTTTAGAAAATGGTAAAATGCCATTATGTCCAAGGTGACTTCCATTACAACAGTCTAAAACCCCAAAAATATTCAGTTGACTGTCATGTACGACAGGTATTGATTGCTAGAGCAGCAACAATGAGTCAAAGTATGAATAATATTTTGAACTTAACAGGTACAAAGTGAGTACCACACAGGTGCTCTTGGTGTTCAGATGCAGGAATAGTGCTGTTCTGACTTTTAGAAATGTGCATATATATATATTGAACATTACACTTGTGGTTTAAGAAAATCCACTTTTTTTTTTTAAATCAGAGCAACTTAATGTATATATGCATTGATGGGTTTTCTGGTGAACTTTAATTTTGTGTTGCCAAACATTTGATGGTGAACATTACAAATATTAGTCTGTGAAATCAAATTACATCTGAGAAGCATTATTTGCCTAATTAATAGTTCAGAGGAAATTACTTGATACCCTACATTTATTTAAAATGTTACCAGCAAAATTGCCTTTAACCTAAAAAAAAAATCTGCTATTGTAGTTGTCAGTCCCCCCCCCTCCCCTCTGGTATTTAAACTCGCTGATGGGCTTTGCTAGGAAGTGAACCACTATGTAGAATCTCAGGCTCAGGTACACACCTCACAGCCAACAGAGTTTGGGTTTTTAGGGAGGGTGAAGAAATTGCACTGCTGTGAAGGAAGTGAGTGCACTAGATTTATAATGAGAAAGTACAAGCATCATTGTGAAATCGCTCAACCCTATATAGAACATATTATCCTGTGTTGTACAGTATTTATATACTACAGCTTGCCCACAACTGAAGATCTGAGCTAATCAATTAAATGTGTTAAAAAAAAAAAGCCCCCCAATCCTTTCAGAAACAAATATTGGTGCACTCCTGCCAAATCTCTTAAGGCAAATTGCAAGAAGAAAAATGATGGGCTGATCATGGCAGCAGTTTGATCTTGTATTGAGATGCTTCAGCAGACTTTTTTTAAGATTGGTTCCATTAAATATTGTTCCTGAAGGACAAGAATGAACAGCATAGCTATTCAAGTTTTAACTGTTAATAGAAAAAGGAACTGGATATTTCTGTTTTTTCTCCAGGATCGGGTTTTCTGGACAGATGGTGAAAATGAAGCTATCTATGGTGCAAACAAGTTCACAGGCTCTGATGTGGTGATACTGGCCAGCAACCTGAACGACCCCCAGGACATTATAGTGTACCATGAGCTGATCCAGCTGTCGGGTAAGAACCTGCTGCAAGTGTGTCAAGGCAGGGGAAACGAACAGAGGCTGGTGCAACAGATGCACATCAACAGTTGCTGACTATAGTGTAGTAGGTTTCAGGTTTCCACAGAGTGCAGCAGCAGAGGAATCAATCGCATAAAAGTTTTCAGGTTCCCTGTAGCTAAAAGCAGCTTTACCCTGTTTGGCTCTAACCTGAGGTTCTACCAACAGATGGCATTTAAAGAGCCTGCGGCATGATTTTCCTTGTTTTCTGACTTGTCTATAATGTTACAACAGCAAATTATCATCTTAGACATGACACTGGGTTTGTACACCTTGCAAACTCTCGCAAGACTTTTCTTTAAGCAACAAAATTTTATGATGGTCTAAGGATCTCCTTGAATGGGCATAAAATCCCGGCCATTGCTGGAGAACTTGCTATGTCTGCATTATGCCGGTTAAAATATGGGGTTTCTCAATTACCTGCTTTGTTTAGATGTTACCTCTTTTCATAGGTACATATACAGCTGTTTATCTATAGAAGAGAAATTCATATTGATGTGGTTTGTTGTGCTGGCCACTTGTGAAACAATACCGGCAGCAGGAGTTCATGAACTGTCCTCATTTCAACGAAGAGGTTGTTTTTGGCTCTGATTCTGACACGATTACAAGTATTTGAAGTTATTACGGGTGACAAGCTAATCTGTTTTGACTGAGCACAGCTGGTGACTCTTGTGTGCAGGTACTAACTGGTGCACAGAGAGAGGTGAAAATGGTGGCTGTAGCTACATGTGCCTGCCTGCGCCACAAATCAACAAACACTCCCCCAAATACACCTGTGTTTGTCCAGAGGGACAAGAGCTGGCTGGTGATGGCTTACGCTGCAGACCTGGTGAGTCACTGCACCACAGTGGAACATTTTTTTTGTTTTTGGCAACTAATTCATGTTTACCACATTTTGCCAAGTTTGGGGGGCGGGGGGCATCTTTACCTAGGATATTGATGCTCCAGAAAGAATTGACAATTTAGGCAAAAATAATGCAAATATTCTGAGGAAAAGGATGGTTTAAACTTCAAGTAAATGCTGGCAGTAAAACAGCTGAGTGGCTTTAATTCTCTCGATGCCTTCAAGCCAGTGCAGATGGCGTCATGGGAGACTTGTATGGTAGGGTGAAATGCAAACAATATCATTGCACAGACAGGACCTGTTAAACCACTAAATGGGTGGCAAGCCTCTGTCTGCTGCTGGTGCTTGTGTGCATTTCACTTTTCTGTACAAATGGTGCATCTTCTCTGCTTAATCTTATTTGTTAAATGTGCCTCTTTAAATAACTGATTAAAAAAAAGATGGCTAAAGGGAGCAGGGCTCTTGCAGATGATCCTTCAAAACGCATCCAGTTGTACTGTAATTAAATCTGTTAAACTGGCTTGGAGTTTTGTCACTCCTCCCCTTTTCTTCTGCTTCTCACTACTCAAGCATGTTTCCTTTTGTTGCCTCATTCTTGTTTTCTGTCTATGCCAGGCACAAACACAGCTGTCTGTTTTTGTAGATTGAAGAGTAGCTGGGTAGTTGTTTTGTTCTGGTTTTTCAGCACCTCTTTGCCAAGTCTCACATCCTCTTGTTTGAAAGTGTCTTCATCCTGACAGCTGAATTCACTTCTCAAGGTGGATCTTTCAGTCATTCTTGGCCTCTGAGCACTATATTGGCACAAACTTCTAATGGTACTGTGATGAAGGTGAATTTGATCTTGATTTTTCAGATGCAGTCAATGATTTGTTTTATGGGACCCCCAATCTCAGTGAGAATAAGTGGTTTTTTTTTTTAACTCTTTGTTTGGGCAAATGTCTTCACCTCAATTGGTGCAAATTCTCATTCACTCAACTTTTCACTGACTTCATATGAAAATGGTTTCTAGTAAGACTTGCTAGTTCAAAATGTCTTCAAACACTTGATAAATTTTAAATATTTTGCTTGCTGTAGGTAAATACAAAGGACCTGGAGCCTTTAGTTCAAAAGTAACCATGTTTTACTTGTGTAATGAGTTTTAGTATGACTGAATTAAGTCAAAGTACAGCCTTGGCCTGCATAATGCTCTTTGCTGTGGAAAGGTTACTGAAGAAGGCTTCTGATCTGTGGGGCTGTCTCACAGATTAGCCTTTTCACACTGAAGCAGCATCAGCTAGGACACTGACAGCTGAATTGAGCACACACTCTTCTAATTGGACTCAAAACTCTGTAGACCTACTGTAGACAGTGGTATACACAGAGTGCTCGAACATCTCCCTGACAACTGCAGTGCCGTCCTCTTGCCGCCTCAATGAAAGTCTGTCTTGTTATCCTGTTCTGTTCTCTTTGAGGCTTCCCTGTACTTGCCCCTATTCAGTGAGTTGGAGGGTTTCCCCCCCTTTAGCATTTCTTGACATTTTTTCACAGCTTCTCTTCCTCCTTTATCTAACCGGTGTTGCTGCTTCACATTTGTTTTGTTTCATGTACTATATCTTTGACATGGACATATTTGGATCTTATTACATGAAACAATCTAGTTGTTGGCTTTTTAACAATTTTCCTCAAATATACCTAGAGATCAGGAGTGACCGGCCAGTCACTATCTGATTCTGTGCTGGTCAGACTTAAAGGCACAACAGTTCATGTTGCGAATGCAGTGGCACAGACAAGGGTGTGTGAGGTGCTACACCTTGAGTGAGACTTGCACTTATCTATACCAGGTGCATGTTCACTCACACTGGAAGTGCTTGGTGTACAAAAAGTACACAGCGGAGCCCACAGACACACCTTTAATAGTATGCAAGGAGGGAATTGCTGAATTCACATGAAGTGCATGTATATCTATAGTGTATCAAACCCGCCGCAAATGTAAATGACACGCTTCAAAAAGAGTTGTGTGCTTGGTATGACTGAAGTAAGAGGCATTCTTCTGTTTATATCTGAAGTACAAATATTGCACTTCAATTTAGTTGGTTTGTAAAAGAATACATTTTTAATAAGTTACAAAAAAGTCTGCTGTTGGTTATATTTGGTAGAGTAGGTACTTTATTGATCCCACAGTGGGGAAATGTCTGTTACAACAGCAATAGAGAACAACCAACACCATAAGAACAGAACTTCATAGAAACGTGGAAAAGAACACAACTAGGACACAGCTGCTGTAACTTGCTGCCACTCTGCGCAATAAAAAGTTGCATAAAGGCAACAAAGCATTAGGACTGATGATGCACAAGGATTATAAAAGTGAAATCAGCAGGTCAGACTTAAAAATCAGAATCTGCCAAGAAAATTGCAATCAGTGCATCTGTAATTGAATGGTGCAAGTACCTATGCATAACCAGCAAAAGTACTGCATAACCTTATTCAATAAGTGGATTTGGACTTGATCCCATTGCAGAGTACATGCTGCTGCGACTTAGTTGTGAACGAATGGTCAAGGTTGACCTCAGATTTGCAGATTGCCATTTATGACACATCTGACCAAAGACCACACCTGAGGGGAGTGCTTTAAATGTGAATTTTCATTTTGTATACTGTCTAATAGTGAATTACTCACAGCACCTCCAGCTCTGATTACATTCCAGTGGCCCTGTCTGAAAGTGCTAATCTACTTAACTGAGGTTTAATGAAGAGTCCAAACAGATGCAAGCATGAATCTACTGAAGAGAAATTCAACTGTTTGTGAATAGAGCATGCAGATCTAATTTGGCACTGATAAATTAGAAATTACAACAATTTGCTCATCTTTATGCAGTTATTGGCATACAGTAAATGACGTCTGGTAGTTCTGGGACTAATAGAATTTTCAGGTGACTGTTAGCTGAAATGAATTCTGGCGGAACTGATGTACCAGGCAACATGTTTACTTAGAGGCTTGTGGCATGGGTTGTAGCAGGCCAGCTGGTATTTTTGTTCCAAGTTTAGTGTTGACATTACTGTTTTTAAAAGATCATTCTGTATTTACAACCTTAGGTGTAGTTTGGTGATAAAACAGAATTTGTGGTGAGATGTAATCCTTCAAATATGTGGATAATGGCACACTTGTAAACACATTCTTGGTGTTCTCATTGATGATGCACACAATTGAAGAAATGACAAAAAGTTTAAGTTGCTTTGTTTCTCTCATCAGAGTAATTGGTTTGTTGGTGTGCTAATCTGCCATTTTCAGATAAACACCCCTCAGTTATGTTGGAAAGGTGTGGGAGCAGATGTCTGTAATCTATAGCTGTTCTTTGAACTTATTGAAAAATTCAGAGCATTGGGTTGTGGGACCAGTCTGATCATATAGTATGGTGAGAAATGGACTGCACCAGTCTGCCAGCTCTGCAGTAGCTTGTACAGCCTGCCTGCTGTACTACAGAAATGTTAATTGCCTTCATAAAGTGAACATCCCTCAGCTCGACGCACCACCTCACAGGCTGTTTAGGAACCTGGACCTGCCTCCAGGCTCTCCACAGCTGCTGTGATGACTGAATGTACCACCCAGACTGCCAAGATGGATGCAGTGTGTGTTTTTTTTGTTTTGTTTTTGGTTTTCTGCAGCTTTTATCTCAGACTGCATACTGTTGGACTGTGTGCATGAAGGTTTAGGGAGTGTTTCTGAGCATGTAAATGCATGCCCACCTGGAGTGACTGGTTTGTATGTGTATGTCTACATAGTGCAAGTGCTTCTGCCTTTGTTTAATCTACTTTTGGGCATGTTTGGGTTCTCATGTCTTTATATGGATGTTTCTGGTACCATTTAAATTTGAGAACACAGTAAAAGGGATGCCTGTCACACAATGAATGCTCCTCATTGGTCTGCAACTAAAGGGCCATTTTGATCTTTACTAAACCTCAAGCTAATGTATTTATCGTATTTCACAGCTGTACCATATAGGAACTATAGGGCATTGTGTGGTTGCAGCTTTGACTGGCTCTAAGCTTGTTAGAAAAGTAATCAATGCTCTTCACTTCAGGTTGAACCTGAAAATGCCACAGGGGGATTCATGTAACAGTACTTGGATGGAATGAGAGAAGTTCAGTCCTTCAAACGAGAAACTCTATTTAGTTCCATAACTTGCCATAAAGGAACACAAAGTAGCATTTTAGACATCACTCAAATTTCCCTGTTTTACAGGGCTGCAGCAATAGACTTTAAATTTTTTTTTCAGTGGTTGAATAAAATATCCAAAATTTCTTTTTGAGATGAAAATTACCTTTTCTCCTAACAGTCCCAGACCTTAAATATCATTCTTGTATAATCAAAAAAAAAAAAACCCTAAAGCTCTACTACATATAGTATGTTGAGGTTTATGTATAGCTTCCTATGAGATGTATTCCTTTAGTGATCTAACTTATAATTTTGGCAATGGAATAAGCTGCAGATACAAGGACTGAAAACTGCTTTAGACTGCATTTGTGTGTAATGTTTTGTTTGGCATGATGTGACTTCATTTCTACCTCCTACACAGCAGACCTAAAGGCCCTGTGATTTCCGAGTAAACGCCTTGCTGTCTGTACAGGTATTGATTGTCCCTTGCTGCAGCTGTCCTTCTTGGTTGTATAGATGCTGATAGTGATGTCCTGATTGTGTTATGCTATAGCTTCATAAATTGCTTCTGAGCATTGTCCCTTCCTTCCCCAGCATTTGAGTGAATGTTATGTTAAAGCAGGAGAAGATGTAATGCTGCTGCTGTACACTATAGATGGTGTTATGACTGTTTTGTCTGGTCTTAGCTTTTTTTTTTTTTTTTTTTCTTGCAGGTGCTTGTCATTTAGTGAGCATTTGTTGCCTAACTCGGTCTCCTGAGAGCAGGTTTATTTTCAGAGGCCTACTTGCATATGTGCAGTATAAAAACGAGACCACTTCGGTAGCTTGATGTTGTCAAAAGCATGATTCTTGGCTCTCTCTGACAGACCCTTCTACCAGAGGTCCCTCAAAGGATGATGAAAAAGCTCTAATAAAGCCACCCCCAGGTAAAAACCGTCGGCCATCATATTTTCTGCTGCTTGTCTCTGGAATGATTGACTTTAAAACATGCTGGGCTTTGTTCAGAGGCTGTTTTTTAAACCAGGGAACATCTGTCTCAAGTGCTTTGGCTGCAGAAGTGGTTGCAGTGTTTTTGCCCAATCAAGCTCCTCCAAAAATTGTAAAACTGCTTTTGTCTATGGGATGGCTTTCCTGTCTAGCTGTGGCTGTACTAATGACTTCTATCTGTGCTTTGGTGTTTCTTGGCTGTGATCCACACTTGTATGTGGCAGATTGGTGCCTTTCAGATAAGATTTAAGGCAGTTTATTGCTGCTTAATTCATAACAAGTAGCCTGAGGTTTTAAAAGTTCAGTTCCACCCCAGCTGTCTGTGTAGTCTCCTTTGCTATATTTAGGCCTGACATTTCTGCTAGTCATACTTGAGCATAACAAACTACTGCAGTAGTTGCTAAATTTATTTACCTTTTGAACAAAGTGATGTACATTAAATTGCTTGGAAAATCACAACTACTGTACATCTATGGTTAAAGTGCAGGCAAACGCATGGCAGCTAATGCAGTGCAACCCTTCATGGTGCGGATTGACCGGAAATGTGGGCTTATAGACACTGGGCTTAAGATGTCTCCCATGTCCCTTTGTCAGAAATCACTCCCTTGTTGGCTCATTGATTACTACGGTATGAGACACTTGGTAGTTGGTGAGCGGTAAACTGCAATTTCAGATCTTACTCCTCTTGTACTAAGGTTACAATGTAGTTGCAGTAGGCTCTTAACAGATGTATTGCCTCTTGAAAGTGAACTTGGGTTTTGTGATGTGAACTTGGAAGTACTGGCCCTCAGTTTCTTGCATGTCTCGTATCTGTTGTGCCAGGGAGTTGCCTCCCCCCCCCCCCACACACACACACACACACACACACACACACACACACACACACACACACACACACACACACACACACACACACACACTTGTTCCTGCTCAGTACTTGGTCTAGTTTAACTTACCTGTGTGTTGTCTCATGGTTCAGATGTCTGGCAGGATGAAGACTCAAGTCTCCTCTGCCAGGGTGTTGTGCATTTATTGTTCTGTGTTGGTATTGAATTATGTGCTATGGAAGATCATCTGGACATTGAACCACAGTTCAGCATAACCGGAGTACAACTCGAGCAGCACCTAGTGGCAGAAACAAGGAAGTATCCCAAAACATCCACAATCTGTATCTGAAAGTTTCACTTAAAAAATATATGGGGACAATGTGATTGTTTCTGTACACACAGAATTGTAATCCCAGATGTCTTGGTTGTGCAAGAGAAGTAGCGGATATCAGCAAGTCTGAAATGCACTTATTTTTCTAAGTGATCTTTTTTGGGATCACACAAAGAATTGATGCCTATCCTGGAGGTTAAAAGTCCAAACTTCATCCATACTTTCAATAGGAATCTGTTCTTTCCACAAACACAAAATACAGATTAGTGTAGGGGCTGTAAAGTACTAAAATGCCTAAAAACTTAAAGGGCAAACCTGGTTGTGAGATGCATCTTGGATGCACTGGAATGCATTGTCTGACAATTTGGGTCTTTCAACATCAGACCAAGTGACCCAGGCAGCATTGATGGTCTCTGCTTGCATCCCAGTAGCAACAAGTCACAGATCTGCCCTTTTGTGGCTTTGGTGATGGCACATGTGCACCCCTTTTTGCTGCTCCAGTGATTCTGAGCTCTCAGCTGTCATGATGGGGCTGTGGAAAGCAGGCATAGTCTGTGTTAGACTGAGATGGACTTCTTCCTAGGGTGTTATTTAATGACTGACTTCTTCTGCCTTAAGCACCTGGTCATGGTGCCAGTTGGGGGACCCATCTCCCAGCAAATTGGGGGTGGGAGGGTTTATCAGTCTTGCCCCAAATATGGAGGTTTGTAGAGCTTGGCAAGTTGCCATAGACCACTTGGACCAGGAAACTGAGTCTGCATTCTTAGCAACAATCTTTTCAAAAGACTAAAGCCACAAATGAACTATTAAATACCTTTTTATTTAAAGCTGGCTATGTCAGGGAGCTTCATTTTTGTCCAAAAACTATAAAACAGTGAATCACTGTGCTGTGTTCCTTCACCATCATGAGCAGACAGGTTTATTTTGACTCTGTTCTATATACTACTTCTGGAAATATCACAAGCACACCAACTGTTAATACACAGCTGAAAATGCAACTAGTAACACTTGTTAAAACTAATGTCCAGCTTTTTTTTTAGGAAATTTCCTGTTTGGTTGGCTAGCTTTAAAAAAAAAAAAAAATCATAACAGATTAAGATATGATGCACTATATCACTAATGGTTCAAATATGGCAATCACACAGTAATCCTACAGATAATTGCCACAGACATGGAACGAAATTGAGGGATGGATGATTTGTCTTCACATACAACTTGTTAAAATATAATGGCTTTAGAGTAGGCGCCTACAGCTATGCTAACAGCTCTGGGGTTGGACCCACTAGAATTTATGTAGTAGCACTTTCCTTGAAGTTCTTTATTGTGACATTGTTGGAGTTACCCCAACCCTTGTTCCTATTCCCAGAGAGGCAGTCGAGGAGGCATGTTTGGCAGCAGAGCACACTGGAGTTATATAAACCCTGTATTTTTCTCTTTGTGCTGAAGCCTCAGTTGCTACTTTCAGCCGAGCTGTTTACCAGTCATGTCAGTCACTTGCTCCTGACACTTAAACACTCTGGGCTGCTTCATAAACACAGTGAGTCTCTAATGTTCTTGGAAGCAAACTAAAGCAACTCTTTACACACGGTTGCAGCAAAGCTGAACATTAATTTTTGAAAGTTTGGAACCAAACTGCCAAATTCACAATTTACTGACTCGTCATGGTAGGCAGTGTCTTATAATTTGGAAGGATGGCCAGTAGCTTGTAATTCTTATAAAGGCCAGACTGGCATCAGCAAACTAACTCAAATGTACCAAATGAGTCAGATGGTATGTTGTGCTTATGCAACTAGTGTTTGTACCCAAAGTCTTTGTGCCCCCCTCCACTCTGAAACGCCTTGTGTGGCTCTTGTTCTTTTCAGCATCTTGTTTTGTCTTCCAGAAGCCAATGTGAGCACATCAATCCAGGTGAATTCCACAGCCAGAGGGTCTGCTGCTGCTTGGGCCATACTGCCTGTCTGTGAGTAGAAATCACACATAAGGAGTCTGATGTACTGTACAGGCTGTGGCTTGTAAACCTCAAAATGATACTTATGAGTGCACAAAGTTTATTAAAAGCAACGTGTTCCTGAAAGGGGGACCAAATACCAGAAATCAAGATCCTGATGCTACTGAAGAAGTCTTGCTGAAGTCTCTTTACAGTAAAACCTGGACTGCAATGAAAACTAACATCCTAGCTTGAAATGCAGTTAAGGAAATTTAACTGGATGCACTTTTTAGCTGCATCCAGTTAAAACTGTTTTCAATCCAGTTGATGGTATAAGAGAAAGTGTGAACAAAGGAGTACAAAATCTAAAACGGGTGGCTTAGAGCAACAGATTTAGAGGTAATTGAGGAAGTGATTTGTTTGAGGGCACAAACTTTGAATTAAGATGCCTGACTTCCCCCAAATGAAAAATGCACATTTTATAATCATGACCCTTCACTTGGTATGCTGACTTACTGATGTCTTACTATTTCCTTCTCAGTGCTGCTGGCAATGGCAGCAGCAGGTGGGTACCTTATGTGGAGAAACTGGCGGCTGAAGAACCAGAAGAGCATGAATTTTGATAACCCTGTTTACCTAAAGACCACAGAGGAAGACCTGAACATTGACATCACCCGACATGGCGCAAATGTAGGACACACCTATCCTGCGGTAAGTAAATGGCCAAAGAGCAGAGGGCATCCTGGGTAGGAGAACATCAGCCAATGATCTGGAGGCTGCAGTCACACACTATACTCCTAATCATAGGTTTCTCACCTCTTGGTGCTTACAGAAAGCTTTTGTTGACGATTAAAACGATTTGTTACTTTAGAGCTTCTGAACAACTATGCAGCTTAAATAAGTTCACCCTGACCCAGTTAATGCCCTCTTTCACCCTGACCTTTAGTAATGGTGGCCTTTAGTAATCCTTGGTGCATTGCTGGCCAGCCACATCTTTATTACGTGACGGATTAACATAAGCCTGGAGAGTCACAGGATGAACATGACCCTCAGCTGCAGCAATTGCTTCTCTGCATTCAGACAGGGAGGAACCAAAAAGGCAAAATGGAATCAATCTTTACTGGCCAAGCATGATTAGAAACCAAAGGAATTTGACTCTGGGACAGAGGCTTTGTAAGGTAACAAAACTGTATTCAAAATGTGCAGTCAGTAGGAAAATGTGAGAAGATGATGATAAAGTCCAGATGTTTCTGTTCTATATGAATTATTTGGTCAGCTAAGTGTTGCAGCACCTGGCTGGCACAGGCCTAAGGGATGTAAAACGACCAGGATAAATGAGGATAACTCCTGAAGTGAATAAAATGGTTTGCAGTTAATGAATTGTGCCTCTAAGTTCATGTTACAAGTTCTCCCTAACATTGACATCTTTACACCAACATTTATGTAGAAGCAGATTCCACCTCCTGGATAACTCATTACGCTGTCTGCTCTGTGGATCTAGAACTCCAGCAGATGTATTGCACTGTCCAAGACTGACCTGCTGAGCCAAGTCTCCATGACAGAGAGCAGCAGAATGTTGGTCTGATTAATGAGCAGTTCCTTCACTTTATTGGCTAGTGAATGGAAATTTGCTAGGTGGATAGGCAAGAGCATTGTCCGGGTCCCTCACTGCTGTAGCTTAACTAGTGTGCCTGTGCACTTGCTAGCATCTTCTCCAGGTACCATAGAGAGCTGCTGCACCTCCCACCAAAATGTCTCCTTTTGTCATTTGGAAAAGGAGTGCTCTGAGTCCTCCATCTTGGGGGCGGAAGGTGATAACAGCTGCAGCAGAACTCCACCTAAAATAATATAACCA
The DNA here is from genome assembly GCF_001952655.1 of Monopterus albus. Taxonomy (NCBI): domain Eukaryota; kingdom Metazoa; phylum Chordata; class Actinopteri; order Synbranchiformes; family Synbranchidae; genus Monopterus; species Monopterus albus. Next base: position 39,676 of record NW_018127930.1, read on the forward strand.
TTTTTAGTCATTCATCAAGGTAATGAGCTTCAGACATGTTGGTCCTTTTTGGTTTTCTAATTTGTGTTGTCTTAATTCTAAGCTTGGCTAATCATGTTTCTACTGTACAGAACAAACTTAACATTTCTCTCTCTCCCTCTTTCTGTCTCCAGATTTCAATAGTGAGCACAGAAGATGATCTGTCCTGATCTAGTGGTTTCTTACGGCAGCCCATAGTGTCACACGGTGTTCATGCCGATGGTTCTCCATAGCAGCAGCCTTTAGAGTACGACCACATGCCTTCTGAAGTGCATTATGCCATTATCTGTGGTGAGGATGACTGGAGGAAATGTTATTTATTATAGGAATACTACAATGATTTGTCACTTTTTATTCAGTATTATGAATTTTTTTTTTCCTTTTTGGGGGGCTCTCCCAAGGAAGGGGTCAACAGTCTTCACAACAGGTGAAAAACGGCTTTTTTTTTTTTTTTCTTTTATAGCCTTGTATGGCACAGACAGATCGACTCTGCTGGGCAGGATCTGAGCTGTCAGTATCCAACACATTGGGTTCAAGGCTCTATTTCTTTACTCCTCTGAATAGGCTCAGATGTGTGAATATTTATGTACGATCATGTTTGGGCTGCAGTATGTTAAAGATGTAAGTTTTCCTTAATTTTTGTGGGTTGTTTCCTACAACAAGCAGCTTTCATTATTATTGAAGTGGTACAAGTATCACAATGGTTGGCATTTGTAAAACATTGTACATATGGACCCATCCCTCAGACATGACTGTCAATCAGGACTCTCCAATGCACTTTGAACAAATGTTGTGTAAATAAGATTGTATACATTTGACTTGAGAAATTTTTTGCTATGGTTGGGCATTGTACCAGGGTTGGATCAGATGTATTTAACATGAAATAAAAACACAAACTGACTTTGGTAAAACTATTTTGTATGTTTGTGTGCTGTTGCTGTGAACATTTTCTAGCATTGTACAGTGAGGGGAACACAAACTTAACAGCTGTGTATCTGTGAAGAAACAATTTGCAAATCCAGAAATAAAACCTAATCTACAACATTGTTCAAAACTGTGCCCTGTCTTGATTACACATTTGAGATGTGCAAATGCATTATGTAGCTAAAACCCCTTTCAGACACCTGGCCAAATGCTTTTTGTGCATTTTGGTCCAAGGCTGATTTTCATTGTCAAGCATGTGATTACTGCACGATTGGTGTCTTCACAAATGGATGAGGGAATGGTAATAAATTGGAGTTCTGGACTAATTCAAACGGATATGAAACAAATGGATGAGGGAATGGTAATAAATCAGAGTTCTGGACTAATTCAAACGTTTATGATGGAACCATTCCAAGAGGGTTTACTGTGGTATCCAGATAAGGGAAATGATTTGGTGTGAAACCTACATGGGTTATACTGAAACCACTCCTTGCCTTCTGTATCAGTTTAATCTTGCTGCCTCTGTCTCATCTGCCGGATCATGGCAACTGGGGATAAACAGGAGTAGGTGGGTTTGTGACATTGGCAAAGTGAGTAAAGATGAGGTAACGGCCTTAGGTCAGTGTAATTGGAACAAATCTGGCTCAATGTGTTCATTATTCTGGTGAAGGATTAACCTCACCAATCTGAGTTATCAAATGTATTGAAGCGCTAGGATTAAGGCAGATGTCGGATGTAAAGGACAGGCTTCTGTTGCAGTCTGCATCTAAAAAATACTTGGTTGTACATTTAAACCCAAGTTTGTTTGTTTTTTATTTTAGAAATTTACATTAACTGACCTAACCCAAATTTCCCAAACTGACAGGATAATCTTCAGTTTATGATGTCTTAAAGTTTTTAAGCTGACTTCAGTGGTTTCTACTTCATGAAAAGAACTAGATCTTAACTTGATACTAAGGTTAACCCTAACCTTAGAAGCCACCTGATCTTTATCTTTAAGACAAAATATCTCCAAAGAAATTCCTATGGGTATAAGTTTCAGGATTTTTTTTTTTTTTTCGGTAGAATGCAACTTTTGCCATGCATTGTGGATTGTAAAGTCTGTACTTTAGTCTGGGCTGAAATATCAAAATTTGTGAATTTGAATTTTGTCATGTCTACATACAGATACTGAACAGGAAGGACTGGAATGGACCATCAGCAGCTTGTCAGCGTTGTTACTAAGAGCATAATTAGCGTGTAGTTCAAAGTACCAGCAAGAAGGTTCTGGTTTGAGCCTGAGCTGAACAGGTGCCTTTCTGTGTTGATTGGTGACTCTAAATTGCCTGTAGGAGTGTGTGTGGTTGTCATCCCTGTGATAGACTGGTGACTGTCCAGGCTGTGACCCTCTCAGGATAAGTGGTATAGATGATGGATGGATGGATGTTGAGCTCTAGTTTATCAGAATTGTAGTTGGCAAGAGGAAAGGGGGAGAGAGAGATCACGAGATGGAAGGGGATAATAGTATTTAAAACCTTAAGCACCCAGCTGCAATACACAGCAAGTCACTTCCTACCTCATTACTGTGGGTGTCTCCACTTCTGTCACAGCTGAGTCAGTGTGTGTGCTGTGTGTGTGTGTTTATCATATGCATATCTGCTCATTTGGGCTGTGTGATTCTGGATTTGTGTTATGTGCAAGATGCCAACTGTGTGTGTGTATGTGCATTAGTTGTCTCTCTATGCAAGTTAATGAATTTTAGATTTCAAAAACGTACAGCAATGAGCATGTTGACTCACCTCAGAGCCTGTAGCAGGCGTTTGTTGGACTCAAGCCATCAAGGAACCGAATGAAAATCTGGACTTCATCTGCACCTTTCAGAAATGAACTCCGTGCAGGTCAGACACTTTATTCATGTTTTGTTTTCTCATTTGTCTGTTTTAAAGTGTTAAAATGAAATACAGAAAAGTTATGTTTGCACCATGTTTGATTACAGCTGTATCTACAATAGGAGATTGAAATTCCTGAGAAACTGTCACTTCTAATTTTTAACAATTTCAGTTTTTTTTCCATTTTATGTTAAGTATTTGCTTTTTAAATATATTCCTAGTTTTTAATTATGCTTAGTTCCATATTGTATAAAAGGTTAAAATAAAAAATAATCAAAATAAAGCTTTTGTTTTATTTGTAAAGGACCTAGGCAGAGACATCTATGATCTTTATGCGGAGTATGAAGACGAGGAGGAGGATCAATTCCAGGTGTCTCCCTCCCACCTGCTGTTCTCTCCGACCAAACATTGCAGTCTCAACATCAACGTAGGAGGAACGGTAACTTCACTGAACTTCTGCAGACATACTGCTTCAGTAGATTAGCATGTTCAAGCCCAGGCTGATATCACCTTTTTATTATTAGATATGAAGGACTTGACTGGAATAGCTGGAAGTGAGTTACTAAGTCCCTCATTCACATGTAGCAGACTGCGGATTGTTCACCTGGAGGAGCTGTTCAGACATTGTCAGATCAGTCCTACAGCTGGAAACCAGCACCACCTGTAGTCGACCTGCAGATGTACAGTAGATATGTGGATTTCACCTCCAACAGGCACAGAGGGAGGAAAGCTGCTGCAGTTTGTGGCCAGTGAGCTGGTGTTTCTTTTGCAGAAATGAAAGTGTAATTGAACTCAGTAAACTAATTCACTAATTTTGTAAAGGTTTTAGCTGTTTTTCTCATTCATGAAGCAAAAATATCAAACATGTTTCTAGCTAACGTTTCTCAATGCTGTTTTGTAGGGAATACTTTTAAGGCTACTAGGTTGTTTGTGAGTCTTTTATAGACTGTACCACTATAATAGATAAAATATCAACAGATTAAGATATGATGCAAATAACTTAATCACAGCCTTGGTCACAGATATATTAAATAGCCTATGTTAGATCGACATTCCAAAAGCCTTTTACATTTTCAATATGGTTCAAATTCTCTTGCTACAATTTATTTTGTTCTTACTGTATGTTTACCTTATTCTCTTCTACCTCTTCTCCAGGTGTACCGCCTTCCCTACAGGTTAGCTGCCAAGTACCCTAAAACACGGATCGGCCGGTTGGCCACGTGCACAGACCATAGCCTGAAGTTGGACCTGTGTGATGACTACATTGTCCAGAGCAACGAGTTCTTCTTTGATCGAGATCCCAGAATCTTCCACAACATCTTCAACTTTTACAGGTGAGATATAACTCCAATCAAATCAAAATCTATTTATATAGCCATATAAAATAACTTGTTGACCAAAGTACTTCACACAGGCTACATAAAAATAAAGAGAGAGACGATAAAACTAAATAGGTTTTAAGCAGATCTAATAGTAATAGGTAAACTGTTCCATAGTTTTGTGGCCATTACAACAAAAGCACGATCACTCCAGCACTTGCAACTATTCCTCAGTGCATCTTAAAAGAAACTGATTTGATGACCGAAGGGATCCAACTGGCTTGTGCCAGTTCAATGAGGTGAGAAAAGGTCAATCCGTTATGTGCCTTGAAAACAAGTAAGTTAAAATCCTAAAATGTATTGGAAGCCAGAGGAGAAAAGCCAGAACAGGAGTTCTGTGGCCATGCTTACGAGTATTTGTCAGCAGAGCAACTGCGTTTTGAAACAGTTGGTGACATGAAAGGGAAGACTGATTAATTCCGGAGTATAGTGCATTGCAATAATCGAATCTAGAGCTAATGAAAGTATGGATTGCTATTTCAAAATCAGTAAAAGAAACGACTCGACTTTGTTTAACAATCTCGGCTGGAAAAAGCTTGAATCACTGAATCGATCTGTTTATAAATTTTCATTTCAGTATCAAATAACACCCCCATATTTATTACCGTGGGTTTTAGGTGCAGGGGCTAAAATCAAGATCAAGGTCAGTTATAGGACCTTAGTTACCAAACAGCACACACTTTGTTTTATTTTCATTAAGATGTAAAATATTTAAAGCCAGCCACATTCTGATGTCCCTCAAACAGTGACTGTAGTGAAGTACCTCTTCTACTGTAGATCTTAAAGTTAAATACATTTGAATGTCATCTGCATAACAATGGAAAGTGAAACCCATATTTTTCTAAGATAGACCCCAGTGGAAGTATATACAATGAGAAAAGAGCTCTGCCAAGAACTGACTCCTGGGGGACCCAACAGGAGAGAGGGACAGCATAAGATGAACACTCACCAGTGTTTACTGTAAAAGTCCTATTAGTCAAATATGACTGAAACCATTTAGGAGCAATACCTTGAATCCCTACACACTGAGCCAGAGGTCTAAAAGCTGGATTTATAACGCCAAAGATGAATCATTTCAGAAACAGACCACACACTTGTGCAGTCAAAGGTCTACACAGTGACTTCACCTCTTTTTGTCCGTTTGGAATAATTCTGGACACCATTCCCTTGTTTGTGTCCTCTCCATCAGAACTGGATTGTTGTGGATTAAAGATGAGCTGTGCCCTCACAACTTCCTGGAGGAGATTAACTACTGGGGCATCCGAATCAAAAACAGTCCACACTGCTGCCGCATCTCCTTTGAAGAGAGGCAGGACGAGCTGAATGAGCAGCTGAAAATACAGAGGCAGCTGATGGCAGAGGTGGGTTGGCTGTGTGCACTTTACATTTTTGTAAGGAATGTAGAGAAGCATGCAGAGGAGCACTGAATCAGTAATGACCTGTGCAGACTTGTCATCAGAACAAGTGGTGATCTGGTGAATGGCTCTTTTCATAGAGGAGAAACAACCAAATGCAGAGTGATAATTGACCTGGTTTACAGATGTCTCCGTGGACTATGGAGAAAATGCTATTTGGATGATGGGAGGTTTTTTTTTTTTTGATGATTTAGTTTTATTCTTTTTTAACATATGTAGCTTTTACTCATTGTGTTCTTACAACCTGAAATGTTATATTTGTTAGAAAAGAACTAAATATGGCCACTTTTTTGCCAGAAAAATGTTTCCTGTTTCTATTGTGAGTCAGTTTCTTTCCTGTGTCCTTCAGATGGAGATGGAAGAGACCGAGCTGTTATTTCATGACATGGCCTTTGGGGAGACCCGGAGGAAAATCTGGAACCTGATGGAGAAGCCGTTCTCCTCTGTCACCGCCAAGCTGATGGGGGTTGCCGCCTCCGTCTTCGTGCTGGTCTCTCTGGTTGCCATGACGCTCAACACCGTAGAGGAGATGCAGTACAAGGTGTGTTTACAGTACACCTAGAAGTAAAATGTGTACTGTGCAGATTACTTCAAGTCTTCATTTGAATCTGATGTTTACCATGCTTTGGAAAATGGCAAGCATAGGGGATATGTTTGCTCAAATGATTATTATGCAAAATGGTCCTTTAATGTTAACAGTCACTGGAAAACAAGTGAGTAGACTAGAAGCGGACCTGGGCCAGTTTTTGCCGCACACAGTAAAACCAGTAATGCCATCAGTGCTGATGTGGAGTCATAAATCCATCAAGCAAAGCAGGATTTCTGTTTTTTTTTTTTTTTTTTCCTATTCCAGACCGCGTCGGGCCAGCCCAGTGGTAGATGCTATGGCGAGTACGTTGAGACATTCTGCATCTTTTTCTTTACCCTGGAGTACCTGCTGCGCCTGGTGTCCACCCCTGACCTAAAAAGTTTTGGACGCAGCATGCTGAACGCCGTCGACCTGATCGCCATCCTGCCGCACTACCTGCAGATGATCCTGGAGCATTTCCAGAATGAGGACATACACTTGTATTCAGGCGACATCGAGACTGTAGCTCGTGTTGGAAAGGTGGGAAACAGGATGCAGTGGGGGTTGATGGGAGAGGATATGATTAGAAACAGACAACTCCACATTAGGGTGAAACCATTACATTAGATTGATTTGTCTCACATAAGTATTAGCCCTTTTTTTTCCTCTGTAGGTGGGTCAGGTTTTGAGGATCATGCGTCTGATGCGAATCTTCAGAATCTTGAAGCTGGCTCGTCACTCAACAGGCCTCAGAGCCTTCGGCTTTACACTGAGACGGTGCTACCAGCAGGTCAGACACTGAACCTGCAGCTTATGGCATATTATCCATTTATAACAAATTAATTATAATTATTCACTTCTGTTTTCATACTTGGGCTCATCCAGGTGTTTACAAATCTAATGAGAATTTGATACATAGAAGAAGAAATGTTCACAGTACATGGATGCATGTTGGCATAATGATTCTAAGACGTGCGCATGTCACAGCTATGAGCAAAATAGGGACAAAACTTGAGGACAAAATACAATGTGTTTGTCTGTGCAGGTGGGCTGTTTACTGCTCTTCATCAGCATGGGGATCTTCATGTTCTCAGCCATGGTGTACACTGTGGAGCATGACGTTTCCAACACTAACTTCACCTCCATGCCACATGCATGGTGGTGGGCCACTGTGAGTCTATATGTACACACAAACATTCATACAGTTTGTTTTCTATTTCTTCTCCAACCTGTTCTGTCATCTGTCTGGTACCCACAGTAAAATCTCTCTAATGGCTCTGCACCCATCACTTTCAGCTAGAAGCAGTCTTTTTTATTTCAGCTGTCTAAACACTAAACACCCTTCACCAGTGAGTTTTGTCCAAACACAGTTTTAACAATGCATCTCCACAGGCTGCACGTGTGTCCTTTAGGGGGCAAATTAAATCCAAATTATCCTTGGATAACACCAGTCTTCTTGGGAATGTACTGTTTTGCACAACATAAACAACTCCAAAGAACTCCAAAATAGGCTCCTTTACTGATCACAGCAGAAGAATCTTCATATAAATGGACAGTAATTGTGGAGAAACTCAGTAAGTTTCTCCTCCAAACTTACCTCAGTTGTTATTGTAGTTTATTTACTTCACATCTACATATACTTGTCGTAGTACATTCATGAAATCCTCTCTTACAAAAAAAACAAAAAAAATAGTGTTTGAAAAAGCCTCTAATAAAATCACTGGTGCATCGAGTCTATTTCTGGTGCTTCAAGATTAGCTACCAGATATAGACAGTGAGGCCACAATTGCTGTATGATCCCCCCCTCCCCTCTATCTAGTGTTTATGTTGCTTTTCTATGAGAAGCATCCAGGACTGTCTCCCACACAGTGCATCATTTTGTCAGTTTCATAATTTATTAACCTTTTCTGCATATTTACTGAATAAAACACTGTAAAAGTTGTTATAGATATTAAGCAAATAAAACCAATGTAAGCCCAATATTTTAACTTGTTCTCAGCATCTTTTTTTAGAGTGTTTATTGTCAGTATCCTTCATTCTGTGTCACTTTCAATCTTCAGGTGAGTATTTCCACGGTGGGTTATGGTGACATGCTTCCAGAGACCAACTTAGGCCGTATCTTCGCCTTCGCCTGCATCGCCTTCGGCATCATCCTCAACAGCATGCCCATTTCTATCCTCTACAACAAGTTCTCCGAGTACTACACCAAGCTCAAGTCCCATGAGTGCACTGCCATCAGCAGGGCCCGTGAGAAGATGCACTTCACCAGAAGGGCAGCAAAAAAAGCTGGCTGGGTACTGTGAGGATGCCATTCAGCAAAGGACGTCCCAGCTGTATTGAGCTATGTTTTAGATTTCTGAAACGACAGTAAGATCAGTCTGGAAAATGAACATCCTGAGAGAAGCCTTTCTGACCATGGATATGCTGAACAGTCCTTTCAGAGGCTTGTTGATGGCATCACAGGATCCTATGCTGGGTTTTTTTCAGTGGAATGGACACTGAAACTGCCACTTTGTGGAGTAATGGAGCTGGAAATAAACTGGACATTCTTGTACACTGCTGACTTTTCCCATTCATATCTTGTGACATAACTAGCCTGCAGGAATCACGGTGGTTGCATTGTTCTTTAGGGGGATATTTAGTTTCGTTCCCTTTTATCCATCTTCTACACCCATATATTCCTGTTAAACTTACCCCAGCATGCACTGGGAGAAAGGCTGGGAAACTCCACCTTTTTATTATGTCACCATAAAGCAAGCAGTACGGTTTCTGTCCTGGCCATAGGGCAGTGGACTGGGTTCTCACACTTGCACGGTTACTGCAGAGGTCATAGGAGTTTGCCAGTCCAGTCTACATGTGTTTTGTAAACTTAGGGAAGGCCTACTTGTATCCTTCAGTGGGTCTTTGAGGTATTGCAGTAATGTGGGGTTGCAGCACCATTACTATTCTACATAGCCAGAGTTGTCTGTATTCTCGACATGAAGTCAAAATGTGTACCTGTGATATTGGCCTCTGCTAAAATTGGCCCTTGTCTCTGATCCTGTTTGTGATTTTGGTGGACAGGATCCTGAGGTGCAGTCGAGGGGACGACTGCGTTCAGTTTGAGGACCTCAGAATCGCTTCTCTGCTTTTTGCAGAGGATGTGGTTCTGTTCATTTCATCACCGGCGACACACACTGGGGTTGTTTGCAGCTGAGTGTGAAGCAGATGGGATGAGATCCAACACCACATAGCCCGAGGCCATGGTTCTCTGTCAGAAACCGCATTGGTTAGTGAGTTGGTGCCCTAAACGAAGAAGTTTAAGTACATCAGGATGACTGACTCCAGCTAAGCAGTGGAAAAAACAGAGATGGATTAACTCCATTTATCTGCTTCAGTTTCAGTGTCCTGGTATTGTTCCTACTGGCTCACTGCTACACCGGCCCACTGGGACAGCACAGAGCAATTGTTAATGTTATTAGTAACACCTGTGCTTTTTGAATAGTAACAAGTCCAAATGTCTGCTGTGGAATAGGACTATAGCAGGTTGTCCAGGTGTGTGTGACAGATATCGTGAATGAGCTGTGTGGGGGACATTAGTTAATAAGGTAGATGTGTGTTTGAATTAGTGCGAGTACACCAAGACTGAGCACTGACATCAGTTACACAGATGAGGTGGTGCTGTGTGGTGTGTGTTCTTCCGCTGTGATAGGAAAATTACAGGTCATTACAAATGTTTTTATTTGTCATTTCTATCAGTAATAATAACACTGTATTCACCTTTTTTCTTTTACACATTTCCTCTAAAGCCATCCTCACAACAGTCTTCATTTACAGTTGCACTATAATTATTACTATCCCTTGTGCACTGATGTAAAAGCAGGATCTGACCGCTGTGAAACCAGTGTACCACTGCAGCCTTAGCTTGGACACTGAAAATTCTTTGTTAGTGGAATATCCATTAAAAATTTTAATTAATCATTGTAAGCTTTGGGCTTCCACAGAGAATCCATTGCTGGTTCAAAGAACAGTAGTTTCAGCTCATCTGTGGAGCGTGAAGGTTAAAGGTTGCCTGGTCAAAAGATTTAATACACATAATCTTTATTTTTCACTTCTTCCTTCAGATACTGTAGCATCTCCTCCTCCTCCTCCTCCAAACACCCATTTTTCCATTAGTGTCTGGAATGACACAACGGTGCTTCAGGCTGTATCCACTTTCTGACCAAGTTCCCATCGTAGCTTTAAACAGCTGCAGTCTGGTAGGTGTTTCCTAGAAAAGCCCCTGTGCTGGGGTTTTATGTCATCTTCGACATCTGCAGTTGGTTGTAAATAAAAAGTGTCTACTTGTTCAGATTCTCCAGCAGGATTTCAGCTCCTTTGTTGTTGCTGATGCTGCTGAGCTCTGAGGTGATGGACTGGAGTGCTGCCTTCACCTCTGCACCCACAGACTTGTCACAGCTGTTCAGGAGGCTGCGCATAAAAACACAGGTAACGGTTTCAGAGAGGTGGTTGGTGTGTGAGCTGTCAGCAGAGAGTTTTTAGTGATTTGGGTTAACTGACCCTTTAATTAAGGGCGCTGTATTGTGTAGTCTGACCGTCTTACGAGTGTTTGTGTGTGTACACACTGACCTGCAGAGCACCATGGCTCCTCTGTTGACTTTGGCCCAGCTCTTCAGCTTCTCTGTTCCCAATGTGTCCACCAGTATCCTGCCAAAGCGCTCTGTGGTGGGGTGAGAGAGATACAGGAGAAAAAGGCTGCACTTGTTTCTATTTAACTTATTTTCCTTCACCAAGAATCTTACGCTTCTGTTAAAAACCTGGACTGGTTTCAAAATACTTGGGTTGTTGGGCCATGGCTCACTTTTACTCATGTTGGTTCCTTCTTGTAGTCATTCAGTCATTTTACACTTTCAAAACTCCTGAACTTTTGTGCGAGTCACAAGAGTAACATTATTTCTACGTTTTGTCATCCAATCATCTTTTCTTGTGATACTATTTTCTATTCCAGGTGACAGAAATTGCGTGTTCTTGCTTGTTTTATGCGACACAAAAATACTAAAAGAAATCAAAGTGACATCAATATGGAAACACTGTTTACACAACTTAAACGTGTGGTATGTAAAACATTAGGTATAAGTGGGGCTCACTAGCAGACTGCACAAGTGAAACCACTGATTTCCAGAATTACACTAGACTGCATACAAGTCGTCAGATCAGTTAACAATTAGTCAGACTTATCTGTAAATCTGTTTTAATGCAACAAAAAATTTAATTAACTGAAGACAAAAACAAAAATAGTGAATTGTTCAGTGACTTCAAGTGTGAAATGAATAGGCCAACACACACAGTATAAACCAGAATTAGGTCCGCTGACAGTCATCATGCATATAACGAGCACTGCATCAGCTGTCCATACATGACATGCACGTGTTGTTACCTTCTTTACCGGCCTCTGCCAGTGTCAAGTCCTGCTCTATGAGCCATTTCAGCACCAGGTGTCCTGCTGGATGCTCTGCCATGTGGAGCTACAGAGGAAATAAAATCACTAAGTTCACAAAGACTCACCCGACAAACATGAACAACATGAAGCCAAAAGGGAATGTGCCGCACCGTGTACCAAACCTCCATACTTCAATCATCGATCAGACTCATAATCTGGCTCACGTGTTTGATCAGACATTAGATTTAAAATATCAATGTGCTATTTTAACCTGGATGGTTGCGTGTGTTTACACAACTGAGAATTTTGCTGTATTTTGTTCAGTGAACAGTGAAGAGATTTTATCGAAAAGCAACTTGAGTATAACAACTAACTGTTTACAATTGTTGACATATTTTTCATCGTTCTGCTATTAGGAACCAATTATTACATTTATGCTTATTTCTATATTTGTTAATTCAAAACTAATCAACAATGAACTGTCACACTTCTCAGACACACACCTGCCCCTTGGTCCCTCCTGGCACTAACTCCTGATTGGCCAGCTGAGCCACAGCGGTCATGGCGGGCCGCAGGTCCCCGCAGGCTGATGCCAGGATGTCGCTAATGGTGACGCTGGTCGCCTTGTCCATGGCCATGGTGGCGGCGTTGTCACGGAGATATTCCAGCAGTGGGGGGGAGACGAATTCCAGCAGTTCCCTCCTCCGAACCGCTGCGTCCTTTTTACTGATGACAGAAAGGTGGAGCTGATTATCACTGTGACTGGTCGACTTCCTTCCTTCAAGCAGCTCTTAGTTCATGTCTAATAAAATCAACCCGTAAAAACCTGCTACAGGAAGGTAATCCATCCTTTTGACATTTCAGAGCAGGAAAAGCAAGGGTGTGTTGAGATTGATTAATTCCATTAAGGAAATGTGATCTTTTCTTTCATGATGACCTATTTAATATTGAACACCGTGGGGCTCCATCATTTTCCACTCAAAAGTGAGACCATGGTCATTTGTACTATGTGGCTATGCACATCATACTTTGCTCCTCTCTGTCCTGACAGCTGTGACACTAGTAATCATTATCATTTTTGTATAGACCATGTTTTTCAACATGGACATGTGCTCAGAGATGTTACCTGTGTGTGTTTCCATCTCCTTGCTCCAGCACCTTGATGATCTCTGGCAGCAGGTGGGCCGGGTCTCTGGGGCTCAGCAGATACAACAGAACCTTCTTGCCATATTTATTACTTATGACCTCATCTAGGGACGACAAGATCTCCTAAACAGGTGGGGCACAGGTGAGACGAGATTTTTAAGGCAATAACCCCAGCAGAGTTCACACCTCCTTTCAGTTATTTTGCACATCATACTTGTAACAAAAGTGGAGTCCCTATTTAAATCATTAGGATTATCAGTGGGTGCGTTCCCCGCCCTCACCACTGCATAACAAACGGTATGCCGGCACGGGCAAATGGAACACAGCCACTGAGTAGCAACAAACCATGTCAGACTTACTGAGAGCACTGCCTGTTTGACCAGCTTGGTGTCATCCACACAATCGAATATGGCCAAAAGAACCAGGTGACCAAACTCTCCCTGAGGACAAATGACAGTCAGCCTGAGGAGATTCAACAGCTGACACATGAACAACAAGACTTTAAAAGCGATTGTAGGCTCCTGAAACAAGAGTCTCAACTGATGCTTGTGCTGAGATGTTTCTCTCCTTTTAAACTGTGGACCTAGTCTCACTTTGACTCTTTACATCAGTAAACCCTTAAACAATCCTAGCTAAATATTTACCCTTAGTTCAAATAATCAGAATTTAGGGTCTGATCTTTCCTAAAACCCAGTGAGCTCATAAAATACTGGCCACTTGTTTCTGTTAATGACGAATGAATGGAGTGTATTGGTACACGTATTGGTACTAAACCGTTTTGGTACAGGACTTTAGGTTCAGTGCAGATGTGTACCAGATGCAGTATTTAATAGTAGTTACCAGTAGGCTTATTTTGTGAGGAGAACATTTTTTCAAATCAGTATTTCACACTAACATATTAAGTGGCAGACTGGAGTTTGCAACAGTATTTTATTTTTATACATTTGTTTTGTTTAAATTTTAATTTTAAAAACTGTTGATGTTTACAAGTAATTGAAAACTCACCATGGCAAACTTCACCATGTACGTCTTCATTGTTTTGATGATGACTTTTCTGTCCTGGAACATGAACAATGACGTTAGACAGACAATACACTGTATGTTGTTAAATGTCACACAGTCTACTCCAACAGACGGCTCTATCCAGACTTCATCCTACACACCTGAACTGCATTCTGCCAACAAATGCACAGTTATTTTGGCTTGATGTTCAATGATTACATATTCCTAATACTCCTATCTTTTGTACGTTTGACTGTAGACTGTTGTTCATTGTCATCAGTGTGATACTGTAATCTCTCTGTTGGAGCCTGGCTGCAAACCAGTGTATCTTTATTAAACAATATAAAACACAGGGCTATGATGTGTGTGTCTGTTTTCACTATATGAGTGTGTGTGTCTGCACACCTTGGCTGTCCCGTGCCACAGACAGTGCATTGCCGCACGTGCTCCATCGTGTGTGTGAGCCATGTAAACCACAGACTCTCTGATGGACTCTATCATCTCCTGTTTACATGAGAACACACACAAACAACAAGAGGGAGCCCATTAGTGGTAAATACAGTCACTAGTAAATCAACTAGTGGATAATAATAATAACTAATAATAGTGTTATTTTATAAGATCAATACTAGTGAAATGTACTCCTGGACAAATACCAGTAATTATCCCACTGTATGTGAGATGTCAGAGCTGCTCACCGTTCTCTGTTTGTCAGGTGCCAACAGGAAGAAGTCCAGGAAGACTTTGTGGACCAAAGAGTGTTTGATCACCTGTTCTCTGAAAGACAGTAACTAAAGCCATTCAATTTGTGACGCTATAAACACTAAAGAAGCAAATCTGACATTTGAGAAGCTGGAACCCAAGAATTTCTGTTTTACTTGAAAACCACTTAAAACAATTCAACAGTTATTAAACACGCTGTTTTTTTTTTTTAATTTGACAACTGTTGCACTGACTCTGGTTACTGCTTCCCTGCTTGTGGCTGCTTGTACTTCATTTCACTTTAGTTCTCATCTCATACTACCCTCATCTTCTTTGGTTTTCTGCTCTTACTTCTGGGCCATGGGTGTGAGAATCTGCTTCATCTCATCGATGATGCTGTTCAGCTTGTCTGGGTTTGCCTCTGCGACTTTGTCAATGGTGTTGCACACTGATGACTGGACACACAGGGAGAGAAATGTTCACAGCCAATTAGTCAGTAGATATTTGAAAAACCAGACCATTTCAACCACAGACACATGCCCATCGGTAGCGCTCAAGGAGAAACGAACATGTGAATCAGAGGAAATGATGCACAAATATGCAGGCGGGGGGGTTGCGAACCTTGCAGATAGTGAAGATGTTCCCATACAGCTCCTCAGTGAGCAGTTGTCTCTGTGCGAGCACAGCTTTGTCATTGTAGGCGTATTCAATGATGGATGAGGCGGCGGCGTGGCGAAGCATCGGGCGCACGTGACCCTTAAATGTTTGCATCACGGCCGCAACCAGCTCCTTGTTCCTGTGTTGCAAAGAAATTACACACCATCATTACATCTATATACACTCAGTTGTAGTTTATTAGCTGTACCAGGCTAAAAGTTTTGCAGGCTAAACTGACAGGGACGTGCTGATTCAGCTGTGTGATCGTTTTGGAGGCTGTAGTTTATGCTGCTCTTGAACTGTGCTACATTACACAGGCAGCTGTTACTGTTATTTAGCTTAGCCTCATTGATTTAAATGGGGTGGACAAAATAATAAAAACACTGCAATACAACAGACGTGTGGCGACACAGACGTAGAAACCAATCGGAGCCGACTCACCCGTACATCAGCAGTTTCTTCACCACGTGTCTGCCGTACTGTGACTTACACAACACGATGATGTCATCTGAAAGAACCAACAAATCACTGACAGTTAATGCTTGCTAGTAATTACATTAGTAATTAGTTAGTTAATTAAATACATGCACTACATGTATATCACAAATATAAAAGCAGGAACTGAACTCCATCACATTCATGTATCAAATGCTACTGATTAGACCTTGATGTAAAAAGGGAAACAGACATGTTTCTTTATTAAAATAAAGGGTGCACATGCAGCAGGGGTGAAAAACTCATTGTCACAAAGTCACAGAGCTCATATTTGAACAGTTTCACCACTGGAATTTGTGTGTGGCATTTGTACTTGCATTTCCAAAACTACTCTACCACATGCCACACTGATAGATATCCGTCGCCTCTAGCTAGCTACCATGGCACATGGAATTTCAGAGGGGAATGGTAGCATTATGTATCAGCTATATGCAAGCCCACATTCCACGGCAAACACGGAAACACAACCACACAAACAAACACAGTGACCATTAAAAAGCCAATAGATGAAGGAAAAACATCTTGGTGCTCACCTTTGAGCTCATCAAACACCTCTTGTCTCTGCTCATGGCTGCCAAACTGGATGAAGCACTGCAGCACTCGCACCGAGTCATGAGCAAACGCCATCTGCAGGCATCAGAGCATGGTTAGTGACCATAAAATAAAGACAGAATACATGAGGAAAACAAATGGCCTCCACTAAAAATCTCAACCAGACACACTTTTCCCCTCAGAAGCACTCAGTGAATTCTGATGTGATTGTAGGAAGTAAAAATATTTCTTGTTTACAACAAATCTCAGATTTCCACATTTGACCTGCAATATCAGAAAGCAAAATCACAAATCTGTCAAACAGGAGGAAACTGAGTGAGAGTTACCTGTCTGATCTTCCCACGGACGAGATCATGTAGCTCCTTCATCAGTTTCTTCTTCAAGTTGTCATCACAGTCTCTCCTGTTGACACACATGCACCACTACTTTGGTCAGTAAGCAGGCAGAAGCATGACATTCACATCACAAAGTTATGTACTAAGAAAGCAGGCTAGTGTTGAGTAAAAGCTGAGATGGGTTCAACATTTTTGCTGCTGCTCTCTGGCGCCCCCAACAGTAGCCTTATTGAAATGAATAAGAGGACTGCATATGTCGGTCCTTGGTCAAAGGGAAACAAAACTGTCCTGTTCTTATGGTCACGTCCTAACACTGTACTAAAGCGTGAACATCACATTTGTATAGTTTGATGTCATACACATTTCTGTTCTGCTGATGGCCATTCCTTCATTCTGTGTTGCAGCCATATACTTGCACTCATTCTTGACATTTTGTGAACAACACTGTAACACTACGGGCTGCCTTCTAGAAGAGAAACAACACTGTAACACTACGGGCTGCCTAGAAGAGGCTGTCTGAAAATGTGCTGTTTTTACCATTGTTCAAAGACATCAGGTCTCCTCCCTCTCTATAATGGCCAACTTCTCAACCCACCTTCCAGTGTGGCTGTTTTCTGGCATGGACGGACAACATGCCTTGTAAGCTGGACATGTTCCTGCATAGACCAGCCCCTAGTATTTACAGATGGCTGTCATCTTCTAACAAGATATTCTGTGACACTGATTAGTGATTAGTTTTATGAGTCTCATGTATGTGTGTGGAGACAGCTTTATTACACATATAGTGTATCATCTGTAGCGAAATGTTGCAGTTCAATTTTCATTTCATGTTTAGTTCAAAAGACAAAAAAGTATAAAGGCCAGGTTTAATGGCTTCAAC
>NW_018127930.1:57140-84854 GCF_001952655.1 Monopterus albus
CAGGTTTAATGGCTTCAACTCTCTCCATCTGACTGTGTGTGTGTGTGTGTGTGTGTGTGTGTGTGTGTGTACCTCCTGAGGTCTCCCCAAACTTTTTTTGACTGGCAGATGATCTGGAACATATCCTTCCTCTCTGCCTGCTGTCTGCTCTTTTTCAGGTCTCTCTTTCTCTGCTGCCTGTTCTTCTTCAGCTCCTCCTTTGTCAGCTCCTTCTTCTTTGGCTTAAACTCACCTTTCTTTGTCCTCTTAGCCACTGGACCTGTTGGGACATTTCAGTAACATTCGCCAAGAAGAGATTCAGGCTGAATCCATGCAGTGGAGAAACACAAGTTAAAGTTTAGAAACTGTTTCTTTGAGCACAGCAGCAAAACAGCTGGAATGGACAGAGGTAAAAATATACTCCTTGATTTTGTGTTGAGCATTAGAGCGTAAACCTGTTCTTGTCAATGAATTTGAAGGAAACCTCACACTGTTACTACTATCCATGCACTGTTTGCCCATGCCATTTAACATGTAGTATTCAAGTCTAAATGTTTTTAGAATTGGATTTTCTTTCATTTCTTCTATTTTTTTCTGAACACTTTTAAAATTATTTTTGATTTCCTATCTTGTCATACTGTGATTTGACAGGGCTAACTGGGAGAGCAGGGTGAACATAAATAAAAACTGGTCCAAATGTTCAGTGGTAATGAGAAGTAAAACACTACAAATATGTACAAACAGGTTGTGTGTACATGAAGATGTATGTTTTCTCACCTTCACCGTCTTCATCATCTTTAACTGGTGGTGCTTTTCTCTTCTTTGGCCCCTTTCCACCTTTGGAGAAAGCAAATTGGTGACCTTTCTTGCCATCATCTCTACTCTTCCCCGGTCTGCTCTTCCTGTCTGTGTTGTATGGTTTGAAGGGCTTTTTCCGGGCTGGCTTACTGCCTGGTTTACCACCAAGGTTGAGACCTATGGAATCTGGACAGAGTGAAGTATCTCAAAGACAAACCTGGTTGAAAGTGACAGTGTACTGTACATAGCTGGTTAATGTGAAACATAGCTTACCTTTTCCCCTCTGTGTAAGCTTCTTTCCACCTTTAGGAGAGAAGAGTTTTTTGGATTTGGCCTCCATCTTAATGTACATCCAGAGTGAAATGGCAGTGAGGACAACAGCAGAAAGATACAGGCATACAAGTAATCAGAAATCTGCTCCAAAACATTTTACTAAAACTCCAAACTCCAACATATTTCCAGGCCTATTTTGTGTCTGGTGACTGGCTGAGCAGAGGTCTACAATGAAACATTTCAGTACAAATCTGTTTTAACTTCTGTAAGCATCTTAAATTGAACTATTTGGATAAAGCTTGGTGGAAGGTTTCAGTCGATTTTTGCTTGCCAGTCAGAATAAAGGGAATTGAGAAAATTAAATTGGTTCAGGAATCAGACAACTATAAATAATAATAACATAAAATGTAATTACTTGTAAGGCACATTAAGGATCTGCAAACACACTAAGAGATATATCCAGACGGACATTATACAAAAACAAAATCGCAAAACTTGCAATGCGTGTTAAAAGTAAGTGTAATCGACTCTTCGCCAGCTAATAACTGGGGAACATCGGTCAAGCCATCTTGACAGTTATGCGCATTTAATTGTCAATATGTTACTTAATTTTACATCTTAACACTGAACATTAGCTTTAATTTGTTGTGTTGTAGGATGCGCTGTCTCTGCTTTCACTTAATTTAGCTCACAGATATTTACAAGTGCATAACTTATAAGTTAGCTGTGGAGTTAGCAAAAGAGTTTGGGTACTTTCCCCAAGCTAGTTTGTTAATAACATAAACGATGGAGGTCAATAAATGTTATTAATCTATCTAAAACGCCGCGCGCCTGTTGTTTATCTGTACTATTAACGCGAACAATAATAAAGTATACAACACATTTATAACTTACATTTAACATAAATGCACGTTGACCAAGCTCTCTCCACGCGTTCGCTAACCAACACGGTTTACGGCACAGAACGTCCAATCCCGTTGAACTTTTGCTGCCGTAAAACCTAGGTTGTTGTGATAATTTGTTGTGGCGTAAAAGTAGTAGTGCATTAACCAACATAAACCCTGGAGTTTATATAAAATCACATATTAACGTTTTAAGTAGCTCAGAAGTCAGTGTGTCTACAGTAATGTAGTTCCATACCTGTCGGTAGTCTGGAATGTTCTCATATATACTCTCTGTGAGAGTGTGAAGTGGCCATGTTTGTTTACAAGTGGTTTTTAAAGGGACAGCGCCGCGCCATGCCGGGTCTATATTCGTCGTTCCTGTTGCAGCAATATACGTTATCTTTTTTACTTACTACTGTTACTATAGCATTTTGAGCCCAGGATGATGCAGTTCAAAAGATCAACGCAATAAAAACTGTCTCTAATTTAATGCCACATGCACGTGTAATACAAATGGGTTGTGAACTACATTAACCAGCAGGATTTGCAGCAGTGCCTTTTATTGTTGCCTGGCAACGCCTCCAAACAAACTTCAGTAGGTAACATAGATATTAGCTAAATATAGTCAAAGGTATTTGCTTGATACGGGACAACTGAAAATGTGTTGCGCTATATTTTGCGTATTTGTTACACTTACTGCCGTTTATAGTGTCCCATTGTTCAAGGTGGAAATGAGTTTGAATATTAGCTGAACGACCCTGTTTATTTTACTGATAAAAAGCCAGGGCAGCGGATAATTTAACAGCCGAAATAGCGGACATAAACACATCTGTTGGTGAACAGGCTGAGAGCACACGGACTGCTTCACGGCAAAAAATCTGAAGGTAGAGGGCATAATCATATTACTCAATTAATTACACTCGTTGTTAACATGGTATGAATTTACAAAGCATAGTATACGACCTGCTGCTGAAAACTGACAGTTTTTTTTAAGTTACTAAAGCAAATTATGAATGAAGTTGAAATGACAGTTAAAATGGAAGTGCTGAAATAAGTTTCCATTAGAGTCACTGGTTCTCATAGATAACGTGAATGAAATGTCATGTGTAATTAAGCATTTACAGGCCTGGCAGGCGGAGTGTGATCAGTGAATGCAGAAGAATTCTCAGTTAACTAAATAAGAAATGAAAGCAAAGTGTTAAGCCAGTTGACATGTATTGCAAAAAGTTCAAATGTCAGTTGAAGTGTAAGATCTGAAAGTAGGTGAAGAGTCAAAATTGTATAATTGACATAAAAAATAGCTTAAAAATTGTGGAGAGAACAAATTTTACTAAAATATCATTTTTAGGTGACAGCAATGATTAATATATATTTATAAAGTTGGTATTTCCTCAGCAACCTATGAGAGACTCCAAAAACCTGATATTTTTGACCTGTATAGTCTCACCCATGACCAGGACTTTAAAAAAAAAGGATTTGTTATATATATATATATATAAAAAGCATGAGAGTAATGTTTTCTTTCTGTCTTATATGATTCTTTTTGGGGTAGATGCACAAGTTACTTTAAGTCTGTTGTGAAACATCTGCCAAACATTTCTTCCCCCACAGGCCAGGATACTGAACACTCAGGGATGCAGCAGGAGGCTGAGGAGAAATCAACAAAGCAGCTCTCTGCAGACATGTACTACAATTATGAGGATCTTCATTTTTTTCTTTTTTATATGATTCTTTTTGGGGTAGATGCACAAGTTACTTTAAGTCTGTTGTGAAACATCTGCCAAACATTTCTTCCCCCACAGGCCAGGATACTGAACACTCAGGGATGCAGCAGGAGGCTGAGGAGAAATCAACAAAGCAGCTCTCTGCAGACATGTACTACAATTATGAGGATCTTCACTCGAGACCGTTCATTACACCTGACTCTGAAATCCCAGAGAGTCTCCTGCACCTCTCGTATCCTTTGAAAACTGTTTCCTGAAAACGTTTCAAACCACATTTCTTCTGATATCTCAACATACCTAGCAAATAAACATCTATTTTCATTCATTAGTGTTATGAATAGCAAGAAATATATGCTGTCAGTATTGAAAATGAACTCAGGAGAAGACTTTCAAGACTAAATGTAACCTGTTCAGATCGGACTTTGAAATCTTGGTTTTAACTCTCATGGCTGTGAATTGTTTGATACAATAAAATAATATTTTATTGATCATTATGTATTCATTTGAAGAACTACTTGAATGAAATCAATACAAATGAAATAAAAAATTAAAGAAATAAGAGAGATAACAATAAACTACTATGTACATTACAATACCATAGCTTATATAAGAAAATAGTTACATCTATTATATATATGCTATATTTATAATATATCAGTGTAAATATGTCTAATATAGTAACTATGTATGCATGCGTAGTATATAATGTTATACTATATGTGCAGTGTACTATGGGTACTTTAAACATAGTAATAATACAGTATTAAGAAATACAGACAGGTGACAAATGAAAAGACAAACCAACAAAGAGTTTCAGTAACGTGTTGAGCCACCATGTGCCACCAGAACAGCATTAGTGCTCCTTGACATTGGGTCTCTGAACTCTAGTGGAGTGATGGACACCATTCTTCCAAATGTTATTCCCCCATTTGGTGTTTTGATGATGCTGACTAACACATCGGTCCAAAATCTAAAGCAATCTAAAATACTGTAAGTCTTCTGTAAAACTTTATTAGATCTGACCTTGATCCTTGATTCACTCTACATCCAGTCACTCCTTTGGCTATGACAGTGGGCGCAGGGCGAACCTGCAACTGCTGGATGATAGAACTCTGATCTTCATAGCAGGTAACCTGATCATCCTGCTGGACATCTCCACCAAAAAGCAGAGATACCTCCACTCCTGCAGTGGAAGCGGAATCGGCTCCATCACGGTAATGTGGCTGACAAACTATATGTCATGTAAGAGTCACACTGAGGCTCCGTTTTATCTGTGACTGTCCGCAGGAAACATAAAAAAAAAGCATGCTGTTATGCATGTGTGTTTTTTATGTTATAGCTGACAGTAGACAGATGACAGGGAATCAGGGGAGTGAGATGGGAATGACATGTAACAAAGGTCCCAGCCTCTGGAGTTCTCTAATGGATAGTTAATTCAAAGATATTTGATAAATGGCTATTAATTGAAAGTTTGTGTGTCAAAAGTGAAGAACTTACATTTATTAAATGTCTTGGATGCAGCACGGTGGATGTGGAGCAAAAAAAAAAAAAAAAAGACAAAATACACTGCTTAAAAACTTTGTTTTTCTTTGTTTGTGTGTGTGTTTGTATGTGAAGACACACCCTAGCAAAGAGTTCTTTGTTACAGCAGAAAAAGGAAACCAGCCCAACATTATAGTATATGAATATCCCTCACTACGACCATACCGCATCCTCAGAGGTAAATGACACCAGGATGCATGTAGCTATACCTTTTCCACTTTTTTAAAAATTATTTGGTGGTCATTTTCTAACTTGCATGTCGGTAGGTGGTACAGAAAATGCGTACAGCTTTGTGGATTTTAACTACGACGGGAGCTTGCTGGCCAGCGTGGGCAGCGCACCTGACTATATGCTGACACTGTGGAACTGGAGGCAGGAGGTGATGCTGAGCTGCAAGGCCATTTCTCAGGAGGTCTACCGAATCAGTTTTTCCCTGTACAACCCAAGACTGCTCATAACATCAGGACCTGCACACATCAAGTAAATGACTCACTGAATCCTCAGAAAACCCTGAAACCCTGCTACAAAATCACTGCTATAACTTTAAGTTTTAGGCCTACTTAGTTCTGTACTTTTTTCCAGTGGATAACTGAGCCAATGGCTACTTTGGTAGAAGAAAATGTTCTAGAAATTTAAAATAACAATGGTAAAGATCCGGTTTTTCTCTTAACCCTTTAGAATAAAAAGTTTAACCATTATACCTATGAGGCCAAATCCATCAGAAAACAAATCAGTTCCAACAGGCACTAAGTTTGTTTAGATTAGCACAAACTGTGGCACTTTTAATAGTTATACATTTCAGGAAATTTGCTTATTTGCATTCTTGCCAAGTGTTAGAGAAGAAGATTGATACCCCTCTGCAGAGGGAAAGAATGCCTTTCCAGTTACTTCTTGGATTCTTATTGTTACTGTGATGTTGCCTAGAAACCTAAGGAAACCATTGCTGTAGGCCAGTATAAGCCGTGAAACTACAACTATCACAGACATACTGAACATGTTTTGTTTTTCATAGAAACTTAAAATACTGTTGTTTCTTCCTTCCATCAGGTTCTGGAAGATGGCCAGCACATTCACAGGTCTTAAACTGCAAGGTCTCATGGGGCATTTTGGGAAAACTGCAGCAACTGATATTCAGGGACATGTGGAACTTCCTGATGGAAAGGTCTGTGCTCTGATCTGACATTAAAGTAAAGTGAGGGGCTGATTTGGTGAGGGTGTGATATGATCAGTAGATCCAGAACAGCTACTGGGTTGACTAAATGATGATAAGACTGTTTTAAAGAACGTTTTTGTTTGAAAAATCTCAAGAAGTAATTGAGAAGAGACAAAATAGCTTCCTGTGGTTTGCTTTTTTTTTCTGCCTTTGTCAGGTGGTATCTGGGTCAGACTGGGGCAACCTGCTCTTGTGGGATGGGAATGCCATTAAAGCGGAGATTTGCCGTAAGGAGGGGCAGAGCTGCCATGCCGGAGTGGTCCAGCCGTTTTCCCTAGAAGACGGACAGCTGATGACGATTGGCTCTGATGGAGTTGTCCGGGTAACACACTCACAATAATTAACCCCATACTCCCACAAAGCTTCACTTCTAGAAGATGTCTGTCAACGTTCTTCTTCGATGTTTTCTAAATAATTATTTTTTACTGCTGAACAACACTTGCTACTGTTTGGCCAGTGTTTACTCATTACTGATTTCATTATTGTTTTCATTTTGACCTATTTCATGTGTCTAAATATCTTCAGAAAGCAGCATCCCTACAGTGTTGTCACATTTTATTGAAATGTACTGATATAGAGCTCTGGGACAACATACATTCATTTGATTTTGTCTGCAGTTTAGCACAGGTTTAAAGTAGAATGAGACTTAGCTGTTCTTACAAAGGGAGGAATGCAGGTGACAGATGTACATTATGTGGCTGCAAAGCTATTGTCCCAAAGAGACATTTAAAGAGGCATTTAAGTCTGGCATTGTTCTGTAGTTTTTTTACTTTTTTAAACCCAGTCAAAAGACCAAGACCAGACAGTGAAGACTAAGATGTAAACTTTTAATACAAATACAGTACACATCATTTTCCTAAAAATAGCTGGGCACTATAGTTATTAGAAACTGTTACTCAAACAGGATGACACTGTGCATTTGTTTGGGACAGTTTTAGATTTGATTTAGACCCATTTGGCAAAATGCAAACACAACACAGAGTGATGGAGGGTGCAAAATAAAAATCACACAAATAATTATTATTTTCATATTTGCAATTAAAAAATTTTTATTAAAAAATAAGATCCGTATAAAATTTGGATTAAATTATTTAGTTTTAGATTTTAGGGAAAAACCGACCCTTCTTTACATTCTTAATAAGACTGGCTGATCTTAATAAAGAATTTTTGCAATCATGTATTTCTGTAACCAGTATGACTTTGTAACACCCCTCTGCCCCGTTCAGGGCTGGGACTTTGAGAGCATCAACATGGTCGACAGTGATGGCAACAGCAGCAGGTTTGAGATGGAGCCCATGAATGAGATGGTGGTGGGACACAATGTCTGCCTCTCCTCTATGGTGAAGAGCTCCCTGTCCAACTCCTTCATCTGGTTTGCTCAGGTCAGAAGACAAGTCAAAGGTCACTACTTAAAACCTGTTGAAATTAACAATCTGGCATCACCTCAGTCTTGATCTCTCTCCCATGTGGTCTTGAACTGTAGGATTCCAACGGAGCCATCTGGAAACTGGATCTTTCTTTCACCTACACGGCAGGTTTTCTACACTGACACTGTAGTTTTTAAACAGATGTTGATTTATATGATGCGGAGTACTCCATTCCTGGTCAGCTGTGGTGTTGCTATCAGTACTTTAAGTCAGTCTTTAAAATATTTGCAGGCATAATTTATTATGTTGGCAGTTTTCTCCCCAACCTTCACATCACATATTTGATTCACATTACTACTGAAGAACAAATTAAAAATAAATGCACACGAGTGAAGTATTCTGACAAAAAAATTTAACTGCAGGTCCTTACATAAGCATGACACAATCTTTTGTATCATCATGTGTTGTGATAAACTATTGTAATAAATACAGTGTGCTTTCCCAGGGTCATAACAGTTGATGTGTTGCCTGTGTATGCAGACCCCTGATCCAGAGTGCCTGTTTTCCTTCCATGCTGGAGCGATCCAAGGTCTGGATGTGTCAAAGAAATCCCACCTGATGGCCACGACCGCTCTGGACCGTGAGTCTCACATGTTTTCACAACTGCAAACGTACTGCACGTTTGCAAACCCATCAACACAAAGACGCTAATAACAGGAACTGCATCTCCATCTGCTCTCCAGGTTCGGTCAGAGTTTTTGACTTCCTGGCAAAAAGAGAACTGACCACCAATCGCTTCAGTCAGGGTGGAACTGCTCTCTGCTGGGCTCCTCCTTTGGTAAGTGTGTCAATGTGAACATGAATTCTGCTACCACATATGATGTCTGCTGACAGAAAACTGACAACTGGAGTTTGTCTTTAGGTGAGCCAGAGTGGAGGTTTACTGGTGACAGGTTTCGAGGATGGGGTGGTCCGCTTACTGGAGCTGTATGACCCTCAGAGGCTGCAGGAATTCACTGGACGCAGTCCCAAAGGAGGCACCAAGCTGCACCTTAAGCAGGCCTTCAAACCCCATAATGGCCCTGTAACTGCTGTGGCATATGAGCGAAATGGAGAGATCTTAGCCACGGGGGTAAGAGGTTTTTCAGAAAAACTGTGTTTATAACTGTGAGAGCCAGTATTAGAAAACGTTCAACTCTACAGGAAGCAGCGGTTTTATTCAAAATGAAATTTTTTGACTATTATCAGCTTGAAAGGTGGCTCTGAAAAGTTTGTATGTTGTTCCTGCATTGAAGATGACAGCTGTAGTCAGGCTGGATTCATACACTGCATAAACACAACAACAACAACAATAATACAAACAATAATAATATACCATAGCATACCAACTTTATTTATTAAGCACTAAAACAACCAAGGTGGACCAAAGTGCTGTACATTGCAATAAACAATATATATTAAAAACACAACCCACAAGCACAAACAAAATCAACACCAATATAAAAACATGAATCAATAAAAATAAATAAAATCAACACCAATATAAAATTTCAAAACGCCAACGAAAATAAATGAGTTTTTAAAAGAGACTTAAAAACAGACAGAGAAGAAGCTTGTCTGATGGGCAACGGTAACTCTTTCCAAAGTTTGGGACCAGCGACCGCAAAGGCCTGGTCGCCTCTAAGCTTACACTTAGTTCTAGTCACAATCAAAATAAGCTGATTGGCTGACCTCGGAGAACGTGTGGGAGTATGCCAGTGAAGCAAATCGGATAAGTAGGGTGGTGCAGAGCCATGAAGGGATTTAAAAGCAAAAAGTAAAATTTTGTAATGAACCCTAAAATAAACAGGTAACCAGTGCAGGGAAGCTAAAACTGGAGAGATGTGCTCATATTTTCTCGTACCTGTTAAAAGGCGTGCTGCAGCATTTTGGACCATCTGGAGGCGAGTGATGGAAGACTCACCAATTCCCAGATGTAATCCAGGGAAGCTAACTTTACAGGGTTGAAATAAGTCTGTACCTTATATCTGGTACTGTCTAACTTTCATTAGTCTAATGCTACAATCCAGTCATAAATATTTAATGTCTAAAAAGTAAATGGAAACATGCAAAAATTAAGATCTGTGCACATTCATTTTGCACAAGACCACTGCACACTGAGTTTGAGACTAAAATATACACTTCCTTGTGGTCTTTTATCATTCATCTAAGCTGCAATAGTACAGTCTCAAACACTGATGATGATATTTTGCTCTTAATACTTTTCATTGTAAAGTACTGAGTTCAGCTATCATGGGGGTCGCTGACTGGCAGAGCCACAAATTCTCTCTTGTATAAAAGTTAAAAGAAGATGTTGTTCTACAGATTTTATTGCTATGGTTGGCCTCAGACTGTGATGCTGAATCAGATAAGTCACGTGGTAGAGAAATGATGACAAACTCTTGCACATGTCTCACCATCAGTTATTGGTCATACTCCTCTGACAGCAAAGTTTCAACAGAAACAATTCAACTCCATTGCACAGAGTCATGTCTTTAGTAGAAAAGAAGCAGTATATAATTTTACAATCTCAGTTTGTGTGAATATCTAAACTTACATACATTCAGAGGTAGCATGGAATTCTGGATGATACCACAAGAGTGGTTTGGAGAGGTAGGGTATGGCCCATGGAACAATCCATTACATTTTGGTGGTGATCTGGATCAACATCCCAACCCACACATTTTTTTAATGGCATTATGGGGAAACTGAGCTGCCTTGGCATGGGTTTACGCTTTCTGTATTTAGTCCATTTTTTGTTTGTTTTTCTTAATTGTTTTTTGTCTCATTTCTCTGACCTTTCACTTCCTTCTCAGAGTTCAGACTGTACAGTGTTCTTTTTCACTGTTGAAGAAAAATACAACCCCATCGGCTTTGTCCATGTTCCAGGGCCAGTGCAGGGGCTGGAATGGGCACCTCATTCCCATGTAAGTCTGGTCTCCAGCTGCCGCTGCTGCTGCTATCAGACAGGGAAACACTCACAAATGTAATTAGTAACCCATGTTCACCTCAAACACTCTGTGAAGCAGCATTATTAAGTTAACCAGTTTCTTTTACAATTTTACCCAGAGTGAAAACAGGCTGCTCATCCTTTGTCAGAGTGGTCATGTGGTGGAGGTGCAGAGACCTGATCCAGAGGCCAAAAAGCTGACCAAAACCTTCCAGCTGTCTGAGCTGCCCAGCAGATCTTTCAGGTTCAGGAGCATCAAATCTCATATCAAGGTCTGCACTTTGTCTGTCTTAGCTTTAAGGCTGCATTACATTATACTGTATCAGGTTTATTTCTAATATACATGTTGTCTCGTGATGTGATCTCTGTGGCCATGTGATATTCAAGTATTTTTCTCTCCTTCATTGGCTTCTGTCTTAAAGATTATTTAGATATTTAGAGAAAGCAAGTTTAAGGGTTGCTGCAAGATGTTATTGGAAATAACTAACTTTATATGTGCATATGTGTGTTTCAGAGAGAAGAGGAAATTTCAAGACGTAAATCCATAAAGGAGAAGAAGAAAAAAGAAAGAGCGGAGAGGTGGAAAGAATTGATGCAGCCAGATGCAGAGCAAGAGGAAGAGGATGAGGAGAAAGAGGACTTAACCCCTCTTTACATCCCCGACCCTCCAAGTCCTCTCTTCTGTGGCTTCTACTCACAGCCTGGCCATTTCTGGCTCTCCATGGTGCACACACTGACACTCAATATGTATTTCATTTCAGTCCACAGTTATATGACTTTTGTGTGGTCAGGCACAACTGTCAGGAGATGAAGGTAACTGGGACGTCCAAGGAAATTACATAGGAATCAAACATAAAATTTACTGAAACAGTCCACTTGGAAATCAAAATCAAAAGATGAAGAATTTTACATGAGGGTTTGACAGTCATACAAGGCACTTAAAGGTGCTTTAACTATGGTTTTACACATTTTTACACAGTGTAAATTCTTTTTATCAATTTTTAAAAAGGTTGTGACCCGGCACATTCATTACAATACATACTGATTAATGTGCATTGTCCCATTTAAACAAACATTATTTCTTCCCACATTTTTCCATCTGGATATGTTAGCATCTAAAGCTAATATGTTTGTTTTGGTAACATTAGAGACCTAGAATGGTCATGATTTTACCTTTGTATAGACTTAATATGATTTTAATTTCAGAGTAAATCAATCTTTGTGTAACCTTAGCACTTTGTGTCATTAACCAAAGCATTTTACTGAACTGACAATTTTACTCTTTAGTCAGTTAATGCTAGCTTTGAACCGGAGGCTGCATTTTGTACAGTTTGTTGCAGCCAGGCATCCATCATTTACATTGGTGCTAGGAAACAGAATGTGACAGGAAGATCAACATATATATATATATATAAAAAAACCTGATATGAAAACTGCAGACAAATAACAGAACCAGCTCATGAGTATTAATACCAAGACTTAGATTTTATTTGTTTTCAGATTCACCAATAGCTGAAATATTTTTTTCTACATGCTATTTCCCTTTTTCTGTATCATGAATAATATTGAAGTCAGAGAGAAGAGGAGAGTGTGGTGCCTTATAGCCATAAACATATTTTACTTCCTGTCATCATTTCCATTCAGTCACATGTGGGGCTGAAAATATCTGTGCATCAGCTAGAAATATATAGTTTGTCTAAAACATTTGGGATTATAAATTATTTCTAAAAAACATTATAAAACTTTTGAATCATATCCTTGATGAATGAATAATGAATTTATAAACAGAACACCAATAAATGCTGATTCAAACAATTATTACATATAAAAAACATGTTGATGTCAGTAGAAATATGGTTCATGTGAATTCAGTGTTTGAACAGTGAAATACATTTTAGACTGTAGAGAGGGTACATGGGCAAATAAACAAATCCACAAATGTTTGCTGTATCCAATTTCTCTCCTTCCTGTTTCTCCTGCAGGGAGGCTATGATGCAGGTTTCTTGTATCACTGTAAGTTCTCTGAGAAACAAGACTTGGATCCGGATAAACAGCAAGATGAGCCATTTGACTTCCTGCCTGTCCACAATGCAGACGATGACCCCATTTGCTCTGTCACCTTCAGGTAGCTAAAGTGCAAACTAACAAATCTTTAAATAAACAGTAAACTTTACAGCTTCTTTATCATATTGAACCAGGTATTACATGTTTAAATTTGTAGTTGAGGTGTCCTGGTGTTTTGGTATTTTGTAGTTCCAACAGGCAGCTGCTGTTCTTTGGCATGCATTCTGGCTCGATTAGGGTCTACCCTCTGCAGCCCGGTGACCAGAGCCTCATCTCCATGCAGGCCTACTGGGCTCTCAGTGTTCATGACAACCAGTATGGGCACCTGCGCCACATATGCTGTAGCCATGATGACCATTTTGTGCTGACGACAGGAGACGATGGAAACATCTTCTCCTTCAGCCTACTTTCTCCAGAGGACCTCCAAAAAAGCCTGCAGAAAAAGGCCAAGGTTCCTTCACCCAGGGTCAGTCTACACTTTATTTGTCTTTTCTTTAGTTTCTCTTTACATTTTTTTCTTCTCATTTGATTATGTATTTAAACAGTGAATATAAGGAATAACAAACAAAAGAAAAAACTGAGTCTACACTAGTGGCTCTGTGAGACTGTATTTTAAGGTCATGTTATGTAAGGTAAAGCTGGTTTGTGTGACGAGTTGTCTGTAGGCAAAAGTGTTTAGAACTGTTTTGAACAACTTCACTGGAAGGTGGCATGAAAAGCTGACCTTGGCAGAAAATATGGTTTATCCCATGTTTACAGACCCATTTTGTTTTGCTAGAGTAAGACAGAGGAGAAGATAATGATTATTGTTAAAAAGATTGTTTGTGTTTATGGGCTGCATGGTGTAATTTCTGTTTTCTTTATGTATATTTCCCTGATATTCATCTTTTCATCCTGATGAAAACGGAATATGAAAGGCACGGTTCAGGTGTTTACGGTGTCAGGCACTTGAATAAATGAATTGTCACAACTGCCACATGTTGTTGATAACCACATCAGCAGGTTTTTAATAGAAATCATCACATGGGTGCGAATTTGGGGGCTTGTTTATCAGTGGTGCAGTGCAAGTTGTCCAAATGGATGCTTGTAATTGAACATCAGTTTAATCAATATCAAAAGTTAGACCAACTTGTTTTTGTATGATTCTAATAGGTGGGTCTTCAGAATGAGCCATTGGCTCAGGACATTGAGGACCCAGCAGCTTACAGGTGAGTGTGAATAATTTGATTAGGGATCATTTTGATTTACTTTTCTTGAATTTCTGATGAACATTTGAGGATGTATGTGTTATCACTGTGACTTTCATCTCTTCTAACTTTCTAACCCTCACCCTGACTCTCTCCAGCATAGAGACAGCTAAGCAGAAGCTGGAGAAGGACCAGCTGCATCGGGAGGCTGAGTTAAAAATTGCAGAGAAGCGTAAGAAGCTGGTTGAGCTCCGGAAGACCTTTGAACAGCTGCTGGACAGCAACCAGAATCTGCTGCAACATGTTCGCCTGAAACCTGTGGTACAGAAACACACAAACTTCAGTGTCACACACTGTCACCTGGATCACCAGTTCATTTCCCAGATTTCAGATTCACAGATCATCTAGCATGCTTGTCTCTCTGTGACTGTGGATTGATATATTTGTTGTGAGAAGGGTGCTATGAGAAAAGTCAAGACAATGGATGGAGGGTGCTATGAGAAAAGTCAAGACAATAGATGAACATCCATATCATTTGGCGACACATTTATAACACTGCACAAACATGATTTGCGGGGACTTCCTGTTTTTGTGGGAACTTGTCTTAATTGTGTGTGGGGGCAAAACCTGTTCTCACAGTCACATTGTGACAGCTCATTCCTGGATACAAAGTGGGTCCTCACAAGGGCAACCATATGTTAGGGTTAAGAAGACCTGGTTAGGGTTAGGCACATTACAGTTAAGGTTTGGATAAGTGTCCATGGAATCAGTGGAAGTCAATGCATTATCCTCAAGTATGTGCATGTGTGTAGGAGCTGCAGCTGGACCATCGTTTCGGTGAACATGCAGACAGGGTAAAGTCTCAGCAGGTGATGGAGGTCAGAAAGCAGCTGGGCTGGGAGATGGAGCGCTGCCACATAGCACTCACCAAACTACAGGGCTGGTACTGACT
Source organism: Monopterus albus (assembly GCF_001952655.1). NCBI lineage: Eukaryota > Metazoa > Chordata > Actinopteri > Synbranchiformes > Synbranchidae > Monopterus > Monopterus albus. The sequence goes on from NW_018127930.1 coordinate 72,113, forward strand.
GAATACTCACAAACACACACAATAATTTTCATCCCTTTACATTCACTTAGATTAATTTCCTAGTGACTTATCCTATCCTATCCTAAACCATAACCACTACTTGCCAAACCCTTCTGTTATTATGTTTAGCTTGGGACCAAGGGAAGCAACTAAGGGAAAAGGTGTTTGTAAAAGGCCCCTTAAAAACACAAGTATTGAATAAACAACAATATTACATTTTAAAGACTCAGCCAACGTCTAACCAGAACCAAACCCTCCACTTGTTGTATTTGTTTTCAGGTTCAAGGATTCTCTAGAGACCAGCGTGGTCACTGTGGTCGCCATCCGCACTGACCACAAAGTCTCCACCTACCGTCTGTCAGTGTATCCCAAGCCTTTAACCCAGCTCAGACATCACAGCACACCCAGTCAGCCTGAAGGAGACAGAGCTGCTGCACCAGGACGCAGAAAGTCCAGAGCAGAGCCCGCAAACAGCAGCAGCACAGTAGAAGGTAGGACAGAGTTTGTGTCTGTTTCACCTGTCAAAGACATACGTAGCTTACTTATCACCTGTGTGTGTTCTCCAGAGGAGGTGCTGCGGCCCCCATTGACTAATGCAACAGGGATTAAGCTAAGAGATCGTCAGATTGAAATGCTTCGAAAGGCTGCAGAGAAAGCTGAACAAGCTCAAGCCAAAATAGAGAAGAGGAAACAGGAATGGGCCCAATTGTGAGTGTCATGTTCAACAACGTCACCTTAGTCCTGTATTCTTAAAAATCAATTAAAAAATAAACATGTTACCAGATTAACCTGGTAGCAGGCTGTGGGGATAAACTGAACTGTAACTGCTGTATTTCAATACTGGTGCAAAACTGTAATTGGTTGATGGTGCCTCAGTTATGCAGAGAAGTCAGATGAGAATTGTGAGGATCCGCGGGATGTGCAGGCAATCCAAGAGGCCAAAGAGAACATCGGAGACTTAAAACTGAAGTCAGCCAAAGACTTCACAGTGCCAAAACACCTGAGGGTGAATGCTGAGAGGAAGCGAGCTGAGCTGATAAGCCTGGAGGAAAAAGTACTATACACACATATGCTAATATACTGTATGTCTTTGCTCATTTTCAGCGTGAACATTTCTGTTTTTTTTCCCTCAGTCATCTCTGTTGTAGAGTTTCATAAATGCCTCATGAATAATGAACAGAACGTCATTTAAAAACAACTTATTTGATGATTTAAACAAAGACTTTTCAACACTACACAATACAGTAATGAACTGTGGTCAGGCATCTGGTCTGGATGTTGTAGATAGTGGGTTCATTTAAAAAAATGCTGTATGTATAGCTCAACCTGTCCAGGGTGTACCCCACCTCTTGCCCCACATCAGCTGGGATTGGCTCCAGTCCCCCCATGACCCTATTCAGCAATAAACGGTATAGATACTGGATGGATGGATGGATAGATATATGTATAGCTCAAAGTATTAGTTTATGACTAAACAAAGATGCCAGAAGTTCCCCAGTTCTTAGTTCTCAATTGTGGAGATTTGCTGCTTTTTTGTCTTTTGTGATTGTAGAATATTTTTAGTTTTGTCATTTAATCAGACAAAAGGAGAAAAGCAATGATGGCTGATGTTTCATAGACATAATCTCATCAGAAATCTTATTTTTTTTCTCATAATTAATAGAGTAAATCCTTAGTTTCAGCCATAACAGATTTATTTATTGCCTCTCTCCATCCCACCAGATCCGTGAGAAACAGACTGAGATAAATGGACGCATCATGGCGTTGCGAGACTCCAAGGTTTGCCTGGTGTCACAGCTGCGTACTCAGGCCCAGCAGCTCCAAAAAGTCCAGCAGCGCCTGGCAGTGCATCTCCGCCGCCCTCCACCCACCCTTCCCGCTATACTACCAGAGGAAATACCAGAGAAGAGGCTGCAGTACAGACGTGCCACCCTGGAGCGATACCATGTTCTCAGGGAGCAGAGGTAATGGAGCCAAGTGTTTGATATTCTAGACAAAAGTTGACAAAAAGTTATCAGCTTGGAGTTTTATATATGGGATGTGCAGGTCATTAAATTTAAACAAATAAACTGAAAAAGAATATTTGGATTATCTACTGTATATTTTAATAACTCACTCTCACTCTCACTCATTTTCGCTTAGTCCCTGAACGGGGTCACGGGGGGGCCGGAGCCAATCCTGGCTGGCAATCGGGTGAAGGCGGGGTACACCCTGGACAGGTCGCCAATCCATCGCAGGGCTTATTTTAATAACTATATCTTTTTATTTTCAAATAGGTTTAAGGCTATGCATCAAGAGGAGCAGGAGGGAGCTACAAGTTTGTTGGAGCAGCTAGAGAAAGAGATGGAAGGACAGGAGGGGAAAGATGATGATGAAGAGGCAAAGAGAGGAGAGGAATGGTCTCCCATTCTGTCTGCATTATCTGTAACAAGAGAAGAAGAGACACCAGTGGAGGAGGGAGTAGAGCTGAGTGAGCTGGAGAAGGAGGTCCTGAAGGAGGAGGAGATCAGACTCCTGCACGAGCAGGACTCCCTGCTGGAGCAGGTCTGTGATCATCATCAGAGGATCTTATATGAAATAGTCAATATCTGTGTCAATATCAAATTGTCTTATTAAGCCAATAGTCTTATTTACATTAGATTAAATGTGTAATTGTGAATAAAATATCTTCTGGAATGTACTGAACATTTCATATCATAGTGCATACCACTATAATAGAATCTATGGATGTATCTTTTCATCTTCAGATAGAGAGTTCGGTGTGTCAGTTTGATGCAGAGCTCATGCAGCTACAGCACGAGAAGCTGCATCTGGACTGGCAACTGAAGCTGGCCGACCTCCGTCAGCTAACGCTGTACCAGGAGCTGCTGCTCCTCAAGGAGTTTGAGAGGAGGGAGGACAGCCTGCAGGAGAAACTCAGCAGACACATTAAGGAGGAGAACAGCATCACGGTACTTGTAGACTGGCTGATGTGGACAGTGCATTTTGGTTCATCATGTACAGTATGTAAGCAGTTTTTTTAAAGGACTATACCTGTGGCTCACAACTGCATGCTGTATTATTGCTGACCACAGTGTTTTAGATATTTTACTTCCTTCAGACATGCAAAATGAAAGCCTATGAAATTCATGACCAGCGATTGAAGACTGAACAGGCACCAAAGTTCTGCACATCAATTTGCTATACAAAGAGTGAATTTCAGTTAATGAAAATGAGCATGTGACACTCAGTTCTTCTCAGTTTTGTGGTAAAGAGTAGAAATATTACAGAGTAATCTCCATGAGATCTGCACTTGCATGTTTTTGATTAACTAGTGCAGTGTGTTGTCAGATGCCACAGTTGTGGCAAACCTTGAATATATGAATGAAGTCCAATTACATGAACATACAATAACAACAGAAAGCGTGTGTAGCAGATTTTAGATACAGTATTGTAAACTCTGACAGGTCTCTGCACACCTGAATGTGTGACAGGTGCATAGGAGGAGGACAACAAATAGAAACAATGTACCTCCAATAATCCAAAGAGAGAAAGACAGGGTTCAAATCAATCACTCTGAATCAGCTTTGTTAACCACACCCATATTAGACACATGTGGTAATTAACATAACACATGCAATAAATAGAGAGACAGTTAGAAAAACACACTTTCAAAACATCAAACAGACAAGCAAACAAAAAACAAACAAACAACAAAAGCAGCTGTAAATTGTATTCCGTATAGAAAACAACTATTTTAAATATCTAAAATAATTTCAAAAGTTGTGTACTCCTGGTTAGCCTTCCCGGAAGGGACATGAGATAAAGACATACATCTTCAAAAGGTACCTTTTAATACATATTCCAATCCTGTTTATGAAATTTAAAGAAAGAAATTCTAAACTACTGTCCAAATAGTTTTATCACCTGGTAACTCCAGGGTGCTGCACCTGGAGTAAGCAAAACCCTAACTGGGTTATATCAGGTGTGTGCATTGTGTTAAGCACTTTTGTGTTAAGCACTGATTTGCCTTTGTCTGTGCTATATAAATAGATTTGCCTCTTTGCCTCTTTCCTGACAGTCAAAGCTGAGTGAGTGTAATGAAGAGCTGGAACAGAAGCAGAGAGAAATAGCCAGGCTGCGGGAGAGAGAGAGGGCTCTGACTACCACATTTCTGACCGTGCTGGGCGAAAACAACAGGTTTGAAGAGTTTTTGACCAAAGTTTTCAAGAAGAAGGTCAATAGTGTCAAGAAGAAGGAGCAAACTGAAAATGAAGGTGAGGGGAAGTAACACCGTGTGTGTGATTGTGTGATACATATCAATTTTTCCATGCGTTATTTATGATCTCACTGTGTGTTTGCAGAAAAAGAAGTAGACAGTGATGAAAACTCTGATGAAGATGATGACTGGGGTGATGATGATGAAGATTATGACAGTAGCACAGAGGAAGCAGGAGCTGCTCTGAGTGACAAGGTTTGCCCCCCAGGTCAGTACTGTGATGGAAAAAAATTCTTCAGATCCTTTACTTTCTCACAATAAAGTGGAAACATTTCATTCTTACCAGTGATGCAGTTGATTCCTACCTGTAGGATATACTGAAGCATTTAATGTAAGAGCCCTCGGAACTACCTGGTGTGATCTATGGTGGACTTGTTCATGAAACATTTCCTACTGGGATGTAAGGAAGTATGACTCAGCAGCTTACTCGGTCAGTCTATGTATGTTGATTTCCCTTTGTGTTCTTCAGATCTGGACCTGATCTGAAACAGACCAGTGAAAAACCCCTGACATGCTATGCATAAGTTAATGTTCAAACAAAGAGAGTGCCACTGATAATGGTTTAGAGGGAAATATGATTAATTAATGGCATTGGCACTATACTGTTAGTAGCTACAGCCATGTGTAATATAGTCATGTGTATTAAAGTGCACTTCTTCTATGTTGTTCCTTTTACTGGTTTAATGTGTGGTGCAATGGGCAGAAGTATCACTATGCAAACAAGTAATGCAGAGTGTATCTATGTTCATCTATGGTGAACTATTGGACTGGAAATAAGGCTTGTGTACATGCACCCAGTTCCACAATGATGGAGGTTTATGAAACAGAACCATGCATATGTGTGGCTTTGTAAGCATGTGGATGTATACTGCAATTCTGTCTTTGTGTAGGTTTGCAACTAAAACTCTGTGTATACACAGTTTTAGGAATCTGGCCCCACATGTGAAAAGATTCAAGGCTACCAGGACCAGATCCCAAATGCAGTCAACCCGTACAGACCAAAATAGTGCAGTACAGGTCATTTATAGGCAGACAGCAGAGTCCTACTTGAGACTAAGTATAATTTGGTCCTGTCCGGACTCAGGTCCTGGTGAGGATCTCTTTTGTAACAGAGCCTGAAAATCCTATTAGTGTTGTTGCCAAAAATGACTGGGACCTCTCATGTACTGTGTAACATACTGGCACTAGAGCCGCACAAGTATATGTTTGGTTTATCATGAAATGAAGTAAAAGGAACACTACAAACACCAGAGCAGCACACACTCTGTTGCATCAAAAGTTAGAAAATGCCACCTTCTGCATTTGTGGATCCATTGCAGGGGTAATACACACATAGGAAAAATGTGGAGCAGAACTAAAGTTGAATGAAGAACAATAAACTACTACAATAAACTAAAAGAGTGCTCCGATGCTAGCTAAGCTGACAAGATTCAGTTCAGTTAGATTTATCCAGAGATGAACAGGCTGTTGACAGGGAATGACCAAAAAAAGGTGATGCTTATGAAGCAAAAAAAAAAAGAGTCAAATTTAAAATATGAGCATATCATGCTCCAGAATCACTATTAATGTCCTGCACAGGGGTAACTTTGAAACAGAGCAGAGCTTTTAATCTTTTATTTGAATCAAATTTGAAGTGAAGCATTTCGCAGTTCTTCACTTTAGGTATGAATCTATGTCTGTGTGTGTGTCAGGCTGTGAGCAAAAGATGTTTGAGACTACGCTGCAACTGCGTGAGAGTCGGCTGGATGTGGAGGAACTGCTGGCAGAGGAGAGGAGGAGCGCTGACCTCCTGAAGAAGGAGCTCGACGACCTCGTCAAGATGGTTGAACATCTTTGTGTCTCCTGTCTCTGTTTTTTGTTACCGTGGGTTTTTTTTCACTCACATCTGTGTGTGTGTGCGTTGCTTGGCTCTGCAGAAGAAATCAGTGGAGGCCAGTCGGCAGGCAGTAGAGGATGACTTGGAGTTAGTCAACAGAGAGAAACAGCAGAAAATGAACGAGCTGGATGTGGTGGTTCCTCTTAGACTGCACCAGGTAAACAGCCAAGAACTGTGAAGGTTTACTGATGACAAAACAACTGAAAATCAAATAAATTGATATAGTTGATTTTTGAGCACATTTTTGGTATCCTGGGATGATGATTAGTGGTGCAGTAAGACCAAGTAAAACCTCACTGAGCGTAAAGCAATGTTTTGTTTGATGGTCTTATTCTCCATGTGATCAGAAAGGTTTGCTGGACATTTCGTTTTCATATCTAGTTTTCAGCCACTGGTTATCAGCTCTTATTCAGAATGATGTAGACAGGTTTAAAGAAATTAGCAATCAGAACAGCCTCCCTTTATTTTCTCTATTTTTGGCAAAACAAGCCAGAATTATCTCACACTAGGCAGACAAGGCAGCTTTGGACAGAATCCTGAATGGTGTTCTCTGATTAATGTATTTCATCCAGGATTTCACCAAACAGGCCTGGAGAATCCCGCCTTTGTGAAAATAGCCATAAGAAAGGCCATTTTAATTTCATCTGAAATGAACTAAAATCAGGACTAATTTCAAATTCAAAGTGAAAGTCCACTTATTCCACTTATTCTGTTGATTCTTTTCCAGATTAAATGATTGTTTAGTTAAAAAAATGTCACAAAATACTAACACAATTTCCAAAACGCCCATTTTCATTTTTAAGTTTTGTTTTACCTTAAATTTCATGTCAGGATCAGTGTAGCAGTATTTTCTGGGAGTAGCCAAAGATTATATGTCAGTTTTTCACTTTTTAAGAGTTTGATGCTGGCAATTGTTATGTATATTCAAACATGTCAATAAAAATGAAAATTACATTTTTAAATGTAACTCTTCATGTGCACACAAATGAAGGCTTTAATTTAAATTAGATTCAGTGATTTATCCTAATATTGGCATCCTTGGATTTCCATACATACATACATACATGTACATGCAAACAGGCTTAAGTTTATTAGGTACTATATCATTTTTACTTTACTTGTTGAATTTCCTTTTCCATTTTATCATCTGCGACAGCTATGCTCTGTTCCTCTCCTTTCCTTTCACATTCTCCATTTGTCTCCCAGATTGAGTTTATCACTAACGCCTCGGTGCCGCCCAACCTGAGCCTGGCCCTGGTGCTGGACAGGAGGGAGCTGGACAGGCTGCAGGAGCGCATCAAGCAGCTGCAGGTGGAGAAGAGTGAGCAGAGAGAGCTGTACTTTCAGGCCCGCCAACAGCACATCAGGCTCATAAACGACCGCAAGGACATGGATGTCAAGATCCAGAGTAAGAGCCACACATGGTCTACAAGCGCTCCCATCTAGATGAACCTGAAAGCTCTGATGCTAATGTTTAAAGATGTGTGAAGAGTTGCCACATAAATACAAACTCAGTCAAAAAGAGACACCAAGAGAAGAAAACAAATCCAGATATGATTTTGAGGAGGCATGGTTCAACCTGGTGGCCAACTGGGGCCTTTCTGTGTGGTGTTTGCATGTTCCCTTTGTTCCTGTGTGGGTATCCTCTGGGTACTCCTGCTTCCTCCCACAGTCCAATGACATGCAGCTTAGGTTGATTGGCAACTAATTTGCCCATAGGTGTGAATATAAGTATTAACGGTTGTCTCTACTGTTTGTGTCAGCCCTGTGATAGGCTGGCAACCTGTCCAGCGTGTACTCTGCCTCTCTCCCAATATAGATTGGAATTGGCTCCAGCCCCCCACTTCCCTCTACAGGATAAGCAGTATAGATATCCAAATATCCGAGAAGTACCAGAAAGTGTCATTCTTAAATTCAATCGCATTTATTGACCTGTGTTTTGGTGTGTGTCTGTGTGTTGGTATAGTGCTGGAGAAGCAGTGCAACGAGCTGATGATGATGAAATATGGCAGGCTGGTGGATCTGGAGGCTCTGCAGACACTGTCAGGAAACAGAACGCTGGAGGAGCTCAAGCAGGAAAAACTCCTCAGAGAAGCTGCATACGCCAAGGAAATAAAACAGTGGGATGTACGCTGTCTTTGTGTCTGGCATTACTCACATTGTGCAGACCGAAACCTGTTTATGGAAACTTGGCCTACTTTGTGAACCAGATGTTTGCCAACATTTAAATCACTGAATTTTAGAATGACTCTTTCTCTGAAAACAAATGTGCTTGTGTGCACTTTGGAAAAAGCGAGACATCTACAGTATAGCTGCCTTGTTTTGTTCTGATCCCCTTCAAACTCAAAATATTACAATTAAAAACAACTTAGATGGAAATAAACTTAATGATCTTTTTCTGGATCTGTATTTTAATGTGATATCCAGGCAAAGGTGGAAGAGGCGCATCAGGCTCTGATGGAGGTGACCAAGGCTAACACAGAACGTCTTCTCAGCATGAAAAACCTGATTGACCAGAAGAGGGAACTGGAGCATAAACTCAATACCAGGCAGAAGAAAATGGTAAATTTGTGTTTTAAATGAATTTAAAAGTAATTTTAATCAATGTTAATATATGCAAGTGTTTGCTGAAAAAAAAAAACAACTAAATCATAATACAAGAATATAATCCTGGTAGCATTACATGTCCCTTAGCTTTAGCTTTGGTTAAGCATTGTAATTTAGACAAGCAGCAGGCCACAACCTTCTCCCAACAATCTGCCATCTGCTGTGGTTCAGTCTGTCAGTTACGTCTTGAACCTCCAGAGGGTGACAGTTGATGTTTTGGCCAATCGGAGGTAGAACTCCACAAGGGACTAACAGTCAATGTAGACTGGAGAATTTGAGGATCAAACTGCTGACCCTACAGTTAGGGGACAAGCTGCTCTACTTTCTGAGCCACAGCCGTCCCCAAGCAACAAGCAAGCAGGATGTCAGCAATGATCAGACCCAGTGTGACTTGTCTTCACCACCTGTGATGTACATTATGATTTCATTCCCTTTACATAAAAATGTGCATCAGTATTTTTAAATTTAACAATGTCAAATGATGACAGGTAAAGTGAAGAAGGTTTGTCAAACCCACAGTTGTAGTTCATACACTAAATATGAGTTCTTGTATTGTTCCATTTCAATGTTCTCATTAACCCAGTGGCAGGCGGCTGTTTTCAGATAAAAACATCCTTTGCTACCTGCTTAGTGTCAAATGAGAGACAGATAGCTGATGGACTTGGTTGCACCTTTAGTAGTTAAATCATAGTTGTAGATATTTTTTCAGAGCTAAAAACAGAATAAAAATTGGACTGACTACTTTGTTGAGTAAAAAGAGACATGACTCCAGTGGATACTAATGTTGCTCCGTGTCTGCTGCATGTAGAAGTAAGCAGCTGTTTGCTAACACATTATATGCCACGTTACATAGTATAAGGTAAAAGATATGCCACTAATGTGTTTTCAGCTTGCTCGGCTCCTTCAAGTGTCCCAAAAAATCAATGAATGCTGCTTTAAATATATTTTTGGCACTTTAATCTTTGCCAATAAGATCTGATAACTCTGTTGGTCAAAGTTCCTGAGTCAGATTTTAAACCCAGGATATCATGTCAGCACTTAAGCCTGCCTTCTTCTATTTCTGCATGCACAGCAGAATAAGGTTGCATTTGTATTGTGGTATATGAACATGCCGCATGTCTTCATAGGTGTCTGTTTGTGTGTATCCAGGGCAGACAGTTCCAGGATTACAGGAGACGTGTGGACCAGGAGGAGATCCAGAGGCTCCAGGAGTTGGTGAAGACACAATCGCAGCAGGCTGAGCTCCTCAGGAGAGAGATAAGCCTGCTGTCCCGTAAAGGAGGCAACATTTTGCCCCCTAGCCAGGCCCTGCTGCCACCAATCGCTCCAGTGCCCACCCCCACAGACAACGCTCACACCAGCAAACGAAGACCTGGGCATCCGTCCAAACAGCTTAAACCATAAACTTCACCAGGAGACAGGTGATCTAATTAACAGGTCAGAAAAACCACACCCATTTACTAGAATTCTGTGCTCACCAGTGCCCCCTTTCTGTGAGTTATTGTTATTCTTAAGATCAGAATAAAGATTCTTGACTGCTGTCTTAAATAATGAGGGCGTTTGAGTTTGCCTCTTCTGAAATCTGTCTACTGGTCTTCAGAATGTCATTCATCAAATTTTAAAGACAATCTTAAAATATAGGATGTTAAAAGCAGACTAATGTGATCTTTTATTGGTTTTAGTTAAATGTCTCACAGCTTCAAGAAGCCAACTCTAGATCCAGGATCCTAAATAATACTACTTAAAACTGATCTAACAATTTTACCAGCACAATTTTTATAGTTGACCAAGTTCTAGATTACTTTGCTTGTATCACATCTTCGAGGCCTTTCACTCTGTCCCCTTCTATATACTGTATGTATGTATATATATATACAGGTGCAGCTCAATAAATTAGAATATCAATGTAAAGTCCATTTATTTCAGTAATTCAACTCAAAAAGTGAAACTCGTGTATTATATAAATTCAGTACACACAGACTGAAGTAGTTTAAGCCGTTGGGTCTTTTAATTGTGATGATTTTGCTCACATTTAACAATATATGTGCCCTATATACGATTGAGCTGCACCTGTATATATATACACAGAGTAAGATCTGCCAAACCCAACCTAGTTAGAAAGCTGCAACCAGTCAATATTTCTACTTTACTCTAAATTACTAAAACTGTTACCCAGGTACTGAATCAATGCTTTTACAAGTATAATAAAATATTTTATTTTACAGTTGGTAGAGGCTAATATTTCAGTGAAAATCACCACGTTAGTAACACCTGAATGATGCTCCTGTAATAAGACATTTCAGCAAATGAGACAAGGCAAAGCCAAAATACAAAGCACAGAAATAGGATACAGGTTGCCCCAAAGTCAAATGGCATTAGAAATGGTAGGCAACCGCCCACACATGATTTACATCCCATAACCCCCATATACACTAAAGTGTCTGCCATACATTTTGATTAGTCCAAAGGGGCATTCTCTTTGTCATTCATCCATCCATGGGCTCAGCAGGCTGATTCAGAGAGATTAGAACAAAGAGGCTCTTCATGTGCCCAAATGTAGTTTTGAGCATTTATCCATTTACCACAAATTACTTCACCTTTTACACCGTTAGAAGTTCATTCTAATTATCCATCTGTTTTCATTAGGGGTGGGTAATATATTATCTCATCATGTAAAGTAACCAGAGAAGAATACCTTGTTTCTAGCAGAATTAAATATCATGGTAAAATATGCAGTCAAAAGTTTATGGGATATCCAAAAACTGCAGCCTCTCTGCTATAACTTCTGCTCTTCTGGTCTGAGGCTTTTTATGAGTTTAGCTGCAGCACTATTTACCACACCTACACTACAGCCATGGTTTTTAAGTAGTTATTTTCTAGGCTAATCGATGTGGTCTATACCCAAGGTGACATCTTTGAACAACAGTACATAACCCAACGATTTTTAATTTACAATGACAGCAAATTACATTAGATAAGCTAGTGTTAGGTTATTTCTTAGTTAGATAGATATGGATTAGAGATTTGTTGTCTAGAAATGTTTAGTGCAGACAGGGTGACTAGCTTAGGCTGTAACTATTCAGCCTGCAGGGACTGCAGGCACGCCAAGGTTACAGGAAAAGAGCTTTTAGGGTCAACTGTAATGCTAGTCTTAATATTTGTCTTAATGTGTAAGGTTATGTCCAATTGTTTAGATACACACCACGAAAACAACAGTCACGCACCTTGACTTTGCCTCATGTTTTGGCTAAACGATAGAGCAGCTGCAAAGCTTGCTTATCGGGTGGCGTCACGGTTTGACGCCCCTTGTAGCATGGGCTAGCCCAAAAATGATTAATATTATATAGGCGGTTGGGTCCAGAGATCTTGAGCTTTTCTGCTGCCTGCAGGCAGAGGGGTGAGAGAGCTCTGGACGTGTAATGTGAATTTTACCTGTGATCCTCTGAATAAACCAGCACGGTTATTTCAACTGGTTGCAGATTTTTTTTAAAATTTATTATTTTGTCAAGAGACTTATCAGTTATTTGACTAATCATGTCTGCATGTTTCTGTTTGTGCAATAATCAGTTAACTGAGAAAATAAATGGCAGAGTAATCAATAACCCAAATAACTGCCAGCCAGAGCTTCAACAAATGGATGATGGACAGAAAACTGATCAGCAAAAATTCTAATAATCAATCCTTTCAGTCTTTTTATAGTCCACATATTCTCTAGTTCCAGCTTCTCCAAGGAGTGCATGTGCTGTTTTTCTCTGTTTTATATCAGTGTAAAAGAAATATATGTTGGCTTTTGGGCAAAAGAACCCAGGTGCAAATGAATGGGTAGGCTAAATGTGATGCATATATTTTACTATATTCTTATATTTTACAGTCCAAACAATTTCATTCATTGAGAAAGTAATCGGCAGGTTCCTTTAAAACGAATATGCTCATTAGTCGCCCAGAACTCAACACTTTTGGTATCAAATTAAAAACGATTGTGGGTTCGATACTCAGTCTTG
>NW_018127930.1:84992-102274 GCF_001952655.1 Monopterus albus
TCCAGCCGGTCCTCCAGCCACTGCAGCAGCGGCCCGCTCACTGCAGACATTTGGCTGCACAGGTTCTTGGTGAACACCGAGCCGTTGTGGATCTTGGTGATGGGGTCCAGGTGCGCCAGGCTGTGTATCTTGCGGTAAGTATCTTGCTCTTCCTGGCACAGGATCCGCGGCAGCTCCACGGCCGACTCCAGGCACACCTTGCCGATAGCTTCACGGGGCACGACGTGGATGGGGATCTCCACTCTCTCGTATTCGGAGGCCTTCTGAGCGGATACGGACTGGAAGCAGGTGTACAGCACCCGGCCGGTCTTCGTGTTCTTGTCCTCGATGAAGCAGGAGAAGATGAGACCAACGAAGCACTGGTCCAGCATCTGGTACATGGCCTGGGTCCGCACGTCGACGTGGGAGGGCCACACGGTGATGTGTGGGTGGGAGTGGTACCAGCCGACCACCCGCATTGTCCTGCCGGTTATGTCGGCCAACCTCTCCGCTTCCGTAGAAGCCGCTGACAGCTGCTCCGGGGAGATCTCTACCCGGTCCTTCCTCTTGTCCGAGCGGCGAAGGATGATGACAGAATGGATGTGAACGATCCGGGTCATTTCCACCTCTCCGATGCACAATCCCATCACCTCTTCTTTTTCTGTGCTTAAGGCGTGGTTCATGCACACCAGAAAGGCGTCTGACTCCAGGTGAACGGCGCTCACTGCCATCGCTGTCAACTTTTCTATCCGGGGAGAAGATGAAAACAAACTGAAGAAGGAACAGTGCCTGATTTCCGGATTGTGGAGTGCTGCTCTAAAACATTCCGTGTTCGTGCAGCCGGCCTCTTCTGTCTAAAGGTTCCGCATCTTTCGAGTGTCGTGAATAAAAAAAAGTTTGCACTTTAAATCAAACTATATTACCGTATTATGCTCATGTAGCCTATTGCATATTTAACCATATTTATTATATTATCTTTAACTTGTTTACAATGAACAGTGATTTGTATTTAATGAATTACAGTTTTTCACAATTGCTAAAACAATAAACCCCATTCTCTGAACCTAATTCTCAGTAGCCTAAACCAATTTGTCGAATAAATCACTCTTTCTGCAAAACTTTAAACAAGTTTAGGCACCTAGATTCTGTTAGCAAATCTCATGCACTCTTTTTGCTAAACTCTAAACACATTCTCACTCACTAAAACACAATTCGCACTGTGATGAACCTGTGTTGCAAAACACTAAACAGAGGACAGCAGAACTTAAACACAACTAAAGCACAGTTGTCATCGTTTACACACAATGATTCAAAATTGTTCACACTTGTTTCTAATTATGTGATGAGAAGGTACAAATCATAAGTTCAAAGTGCACAGATAGCACGGGTACATCCATCAACTATGGATAACAATATCAGAGGTAGAGGAATATGAGGTGTTGGACAAAAAGGACGAGGAAGGGTAAGACCAGGAATAGAATGTGGTCCTTCCACCATACAGCCCTTTCCTCAACCCAACAGAAGAGTTTTTCTCTGCATGGCGGTGGAAAGTCTATGACCGAAACCCATATACCAGGGAAAATCTCTTACAGGCAATGGAACTGGCCTGTGGTGAGATAGACATGCAGTCTTGTCAAGGCTGGATCCGCCACACCAGAGGGTTTTTTTGCCCGTTGCCTGGCAAGGGACAACATTGCCTGCAACATAGATGAAGCCCTCTGGCCAGGCCCAGCTCAAAGACTTGATCCTGAGGCAGAATAATCTTTCTGATTTGTTTTTCTTCTTCTTCTTTTTTGATCGTAACATGGTTTTTGGTAAATTCACTATACAATAAACTTTTTTTGTTGTAACTACATGTCCTGGATGCTGTGTTCTCCTTCTTTTGATGTAGTAGTGTCTAATGGCTGAGCTGCAGTGTTTATATGATTGACTCATTTGTGTATGATCTGAAAGCATTGTTTGATTTTAAGTGCTGGTGACATGGTTTTGAAGCAATTGCTTGATTTTGCCAGACGAGGTTTTGTGAATTTAGTTTGAGTATTTGGATTTGTGTTTAAGGTTTTGAGAAACTGAGTGGTGGTTTCAAGAAATGTGTTTTAGGAATTCAGAAAAACTGTAATAATTAGGGTACAGTACATCATTTAATCTATCAAATGCCATAAAATGATACTATTCAAAAATGTAGAACAATGGTAAATTATTGTTGTTCTTGTTTTTTAAGCATTACATGTTAACTGAATTTTAATGTTGTTGTTTGCTAAATTTATTTAACTATTGTTGGGTAGTATCATATTACATATTACATAAAATTCAAGTACTCTTGTAAAGCACAACCTCACAAATGTAGAACACACCTTAAAGACAGTTTTCAGGCAGCCAGTTGCTTTCATTTGTTTTGTATGTGTGCAATGCCTAGTGATGCCTATCATAGTAAGGGAAGCCAAACTTACAATATTATTCATTCATTCTTTCCAAAGTGCTTTTCATCCTAATTGTACACAGATATCATATACCACGGCTAGGCTAGAAGACAATATCACAAAATGCTATTTTAATCATAACATGTTAAAACACTCTAATGCCCAAGATTTGTCATAATTTCCAGACCCACTTTCATATCCTGTTCTGTTGATGTTCTTGTATGTGACTGCTACTGAAACTCTCCCAGTAATGATGCCCATTCAGACTCTCTACTCAGGACCTGAAATGTCAGTGAATCTGTGCTGATGATTAGAATACAGCTGATTTTCACTCGTCACTGTTTCTTTTTGATTCCCTTTAGATAATAAGAGTTTGTGTTGGCTGTATTTGGATCCAGTGTGGTTTGGCATGAATACTGTAAGAAATCAGCTCTGGTTTGTGGCAAGAGTAGTTTCAATGAGGCAGCATATAGGCGCCCAGTCAACCAGGGAGCAAATATTTGGGTTATTGATAGGCTTCTTTGTCATATCAGTGTTTGACCACTAGGCGTTCCCCTTGGTTTAGTTTTCATTTAGGGATGGCTGACCTGGTTACTTTCCTCAGTTCATTTACATCAGTGGTTTGTCTTTATAGCTCAGTTTCTAACTTTGTTATATGTCCTGCTTTTGACCTGTTTGTTTAATTTAATCATTAACTTATTTTAACAAGCGGGTGCTTTGAAATGCTATTCTCATTGCTTACCTTACTTTAATGCCTTTAGCTACATTTATACCATGTTTTGAAAATGGAATGAATGAAGAAATAAGGTAACATTGTTATGGCTTGGTAGCATTCACACATTATTCTAAGACAGTTATCCCCTTTATTAGCACTGTATTCACACTAAATAAATGGAAATGTAGTCTACATTTGGAATTTTTTAAAACAGTGTTACCCTGTTAGTATTTTAAACCAAAGCTAAATGCATAAGCTATGTAACTGTTTTATATTGTACTATTGGTTAAACTGGGTTTTATCTACATTGCAACTAGTAATGGTGGATTTGCAGCCAGTTTGTCACTATTTGTTGACACTTGTATCTCTTTTCAACAGCTAAAATGTATTGTATATAATAGAACTTCTCCATATATCATATTTTAGCTGAGGGTCAGGAGCAATGCCACCCCTCAAACACTTCCCTTTCTTGTCATGTGTCCATATCTACCTTCCTGCCCTATATACGTTGTTCTTGTTTTCTGTGTGGACAACAGAAATTTACATTGACATTCACTCAGCACCTCCCTCCTCACTACCCTCTTGTTACAACAGTCTCTTGCTACCTCCACTGGGACTGGAATGTCAGATTACCTCCCCTTGAATTCTCCCATTTCAACAGTCACTCACTTCCCCCACATCCATGGGGATGCAATCCCTACTTCTTCCACATTTTGTTAAACACTGTCTACCATGTTAAATTGGCAGCTCCACATTAAGCATCCCATCAAGCCGTACATCATCGTTTCACCAACCAAGCTTTGCAATACCTGCTTTCAACATCCCCTTAACTAGATCTCTCCCACAACAAAAAAAACTATTCATTTCTACCTGGCATCAGCAGTTTCAGCCAACAAATTGTTGCAGGTAAATCTATTTATTTAGCAGAACTTATTGTTCCCTCTCTCAAACAACCTTGTCACCAGCCAAGAGAGCATAATTGTCATGAGCGGCAAAGCTCCAGCCTGTGCCAAAGAGCTAACAGCACCGGAATTTGCCTGTGCCTTCTCTCTCTTTAGAGACCTACTTTGTTCTACTTACCTGACTCACAGACCAGAGTTTGACAGCTACATGGTGATTATCCTTGATATAGCCCTCCACTTTGGTGGTACAGGATTCTCTCAATATCATGTGCAGTTATGGTCCCAAGCAACAGTGGTGGAAACTACAGTAAGTACATTTACTCAAGTAGTGTACTTAAGTACAATTTTAGGGTATCTGTACTATACTTGAGTATTTTTTGCTACTTCATACTTTGGCGTCATTATTTTATAGCTTTAGTTATTTTTCAGAATCATATTAATTTAAAAAATACAGCATAATCATAAAACTATTTATCTCTCGTGGAAAATTCACTTGTTACTCAGCAGTACTTAACTGATAAGCATATACCAGCTGAAACATTAAGGTGATGAACACACTAAGGCATCAGTAATTATAATCCAAATACATTAATGTTAAATGTTCTATTCTGTATAAAGAGCACTTTTCCTTATAGTAGTTTAAGTATGTTTTGGTGCTACTTTAGTACTTTAGTAACATTTTGAATGCAGGGCTTTTACTTGTAAGAGAGTACTTTTACACTGTGGTATTGTTACTTTTACTCAAGTAAGGGATTTGAGTACTTCTTTCACCACTGCCAAGAAACAGCCTGCCTTCAACAATTCACCCAGGGCACCTAATGGGGAATGTACTGCTGCATTTTTGCAGCCCATGCAGCTCTCCCCTACTGCTCATGTGGTTCATCATTTCATCCTGCCACCAAATGTAGTTTTCAAAAACCTCCAGCTCCAAAATGATCTACTTTATCTGTCTTTCCTCTGTCTAACCAATCCATCTATGTCTCACCAACCCAAACTTTTCCACCATATTACCCCTGCTCCAGGAAGTAGATCAAAAGGTAGACTGGTGCTGCTGCAGGCAGCAAAACCACCAACAATAGCGCCATGTTCCAGTTTTGATACCTCCACATTTGCTCCTTCTGAGACAGAAGTCATTCTCTCCCAGCATGCCCCCATAACCCAACCAAACACTGACTAGCCACGTCTGCCTCAACCACTTTCAACATCCTGGCTCTAAAACATGCACCCAAGAATCACCCTGTTCCAGAATTTGTCAAATTCCTTATTAAGAGCTTTTCAGATGGCTTCCACCCTGGGATCATATCCCAGTCTTCTGTGACCTTTTGCAAAGTAAAATAAAATAAAATAAAATAAATCTTCTGGCTGCTTTGAAGCACCCAAAGATAACAGACTCCCCACTACCCAAAGAGGTGAAGGAAGGTTTTGTGGTCAGACATTTTATGCAGATTTCACATCAGTCCCATAGGCGTACTAACCAGAGAGTATTGTCTTCTGGACAAAATGCATTATAACTGACCCATCAGCTTCCCATGCAGCCGCATCCTAAGCATAATCGGTTTACCACCTCCATCAACCATTCAATCTCCTTAATTAAACTTGAAGGCAAAGAAGCTCAGCTTTCAAAGTCGATATCATAAGTGCATTCAGTGTCCTTTCAGTCCATCTCGACTACTGACCCTCTTTGGAGTGCTCTGGAAAGGTATCTTCTATTTCTGTTACATTAAGCTGACCTTTTAGCTGCAATAGCAGCTCCAAGATGTTTGACACATTGTTCAGAGCCTTGGGATGGATACTCGTGCCATATCCGCTTCACCTTCTTGATGATGTTATCATCATATCCCCTCTGTCATCACCTTTACTACTTCTGTGTTTGCTCCTTTCCTGCTCAAACAGTGACATTTACTTCTTCTGAAGACCACCTCTCTAACCCAGATGACTTTCAGCTCTTCACACATGCTTTTGCCAGTTCTGGGGACTTCGATGGCGGTCAATGATTTGCTGCTACTTGGCCACCCAAGTTCATGCAGTTCCTTCAAATGAAAATTTGTGTTGGCCTTCATCAACTTCCTATGATACTTGAATTTTGGATGATGAATCATTACCAGCCTTACTTGTTAAAAAGAAGCAAACCAACCAGTAAGACAATCCTCTTCTATATTTAAATGAAGTTTTCATCTCAGTCTGTACAAGCCTTTAGTATGTCATGTTCAAATTTCGAAAAGTCACATCAGGTTTTCCCCTGGTTCTGGTCTCTCTCCCACTTCAGACAGGTTCTTGCCTTGTCTTGTATCAAAACAATATGAAAGAGATAATATTGTACAAAAGTCAGTTTTTGCAGGATATGTGAGAAGCCAAGGTGTAATGGTCATGACAGTATGCTACAGTATATAAAGGATTTGTGCGTGTTTGTGGGCTTTTGTTAATCTCATTGGGATCTCCCCCAACATGACATTGTTTACAAAATGGTGGATTAGAAGCTGTGATGTTTCTCTACTTTCTCTTGTCATATACAGTGTTGCAGTTCTTCTTTTGATCATTTCCTTTATCATTCTGATTTAACACAAGGCCCTGACATGACAGTCTCTATATTTCCTGACTAATTAGACCAGCAAAACATGACATGCTGAATTCACTCTCATGTCTCCATGGCAACAGGTTGTGGTGGCAAAACTTTGATGCTGAACGCAGCTCAAAATCAGCACATGCACGATCTCTCTCTCTCTTTCTCTCTCTCTCACACTCACACACACACACCCTAACCATCACAACTAAATACATGACCTCAACCTTTTGGCCAAATTATTCTCAGATTGATGGTTTCACACTCGGATTTGTCCACTCAACATGAAAGACACTAAAGACACGTAGAAACACGCACACACACACACACACACACACACACACACACACACACACACACACACACACACAGACTGCACAGACAATTGCCCTCAAACACACACATACAACATAGACCTGCACATACACAGTATGTCACTCAGATAGCTTATTAAAAATATGTGTGCACGTGTGTTCAGGAGTTTATAAAGCATTTGTTTTGGCACCTCACAGATGTGCAGAGGCGCACAGTATCCATGACGACTAAGATGCAACCAATAACATTTGATTGAATGGTACAGTAGGTATGGTTTAAAATTAAAAGTATTGGGCATTTGTGAAAAAACAAACAAACAAACAAACTATCTCAGACAGTATACTACACATTGTAGAAACAGACCTTCACAGACACAAACGGTTTCTCCCACAGAAATTATCGTCAATGGCAGTAGCAGTATCTTGGAGTGTTATTCTATTCTTCTTATTGTCAGCAAATTCCATGAACAGACAAAAACCAACAATTTAGTAGTTCATCTTTCCATATTTGTTGGCTTCACTGCTCTGTGACTCTCAGCTCCAAACCCATTCATTTCAACAGAAGACAATAATCTTTGAAAATGTGTCACAACTATAATGTTTGATTTTTTTTTCAAAGGGGGTTCAGTTATTTTCTAAAACAGCTGGACAATGTAGTTTTTAGCAAACATCAGACACACAAGTGTTGCTAAATAATTAGCGTATTTGTCTAGGACTATTTTCAGTATTTACTTTTTGTGTGTGTCCTATGATGAGGATTTGCAGCACCAGGAAACTGTATGTGGGATTGAGTCAAAATAAGATACAATGTGTGTTTGTGTTTGTGTATGTGTGTGTTCATAGAAATGAATGAACGTCACTCAGTGCAACAGTGTGACTCACCGATGTGTTTTAAAGAGTTTTTGGACAAAAACGGTCTCTGTGGCACAGAGGAAGAGGATATATCAGCCGCACAGACTGTAATTGAGGATGCTGCTTTCACCAGCTGCAAGAATTATCAGCTTTACATTTCTTATGTGTGGTTACCTATAATTATTGTGAAATGTGAATTTAAACAATTAAAAACCAATTTAACTTGTATTATTTCCTCACACACTATCTTGAAATTAAAATATCACATATGTCTAAAGGTATATGTAGTGCATATACGTGAATTTAAGGTTCTTTTACCTTTAAAACTACAATGCAGGGCTTCATGTGTAGACTAATGATAGATATGAGGGTGATGTCAAGCTCCTCATTTATTGAAACTCTAAGCAAGATAACAAATGAGCATGTTTCTAGTAAAATGGCAAATTCAACAACCAACTATGCAGCAATTCAACCTAACCAGTAGGTCTATACAAATCATCAAACTAATGAGAGATTTAACATGTCAGATAGCCTTATTAAACACTAATGCTTACCTTAGCTACTTAGCTGTGAATGTTGACAGCTAAACCAATTTATTGACAATTTTTAGTCAAAGCTGGCCCACCAGTAAAAGCTGAACTAGAAGTGTAAAAACAAAACTTTTTGTGTGGTATATAACAACTGTTCCAAATATAACCGTTTATATGTGCTAAAATAATAAGTGTAACACAATTATTTGTGGAAAACCTACTTATGTAACATCTTTAAATTATCACAAGCACACGGAAGCGTCCGTTTTTGCCAAAAGTGAGAATTCCGGATTTCCGAGCAGTCCCTGAACGCAACAGGAGCGTCAACTTCCCCACCCCTCGAGGAAGCTGAGCGATATTCATCAGACTCGTTGGACTCGCAGACGCAAGCCCGGGCGTTCTTCAGTCTGCAGCCCCATCTGAGTCTTCACCGGGCCGCCACACCGAGCTCCGGCCCGGTTTGGTGATCTCTGCGTGGATTTTCCCCTCGATCAGGACCGTGGGAGAAATGCAACGTCTCGGAGGAGGAGGAGGAGACGAACTGGCCAGGCAGCACCAGCAGCAGACACCTGAGAGGACGATCTGAGTTTGTTTCTATAACGTCAAAAAAGGTAAGAGCCACAGAGCAGAGAAGAAATGTTCCCAGAGCATGCTTCGCACTCAGGCGTCTGCTCGCACCTGATGCAGATTGTTGTTTGGTTGTTTGCTGGTGCGTTTTCCTTTCACTTGTCGTTTCCAGCGTCAGTACAAGGCAGGCAGTATGAGTCATAGCCCGGCGCAGGGCTGCTGGAAGATCTGCTGAGGAGCAAAGTGTCTGTAGCCTCCAAAGCCACAGTCCTTTATCAGCCGCTGCACTTCTGCTCTTTCTGCGAACTGCGTACAGCGTGTGTCTGTAGTCAGGAGTGTGCGTGGGTGTGCATGCACGTGTGCGTATGTGGCACGATACTCAGTCTCCAAAGCCACAGTCCTTTATCAGCCGCTGCACTTCTGCTCTTTCTGCGAACTGCGTACAGCGTGTGTCTGTAGTCAGGAGTGTGCGTGGGTGTGCATGCACGTGTGCGTATGTGGCACGATACTCAGCATGGTAAGACTTTGGGTTGGAGTGGGTGAGCCTGATGCAAGGGTTTATAAGAACTGAAGCGTCCCATAAGTGGAATATAATCCCTCAGGTCAAAAGTATGTGAACAACCACGTGCACGTTGGTCTGGAGCTGGTTTTGACGGCTTGTTGTGGGCGCAATGGTTCCAATGAGGGGAAGCCCTGGTGCTTACAGAGCACATTGATGTTAGTGTACTTAAAGCTTTGTGGCTGTTTCAACTTGACAAGGCCCCCAAAGAAATGTTTTTTTTCCACATTGGTGGAGAAAAACCTGTCTACCCCTTACAGAACTCTGATCTCAACCCCATCCAACACCTCTGGGATGGGCACTTGGCCCTCATCACCCAACATCCGTGCTTTCATTAGGACATCCGTGGTTGAACCTCATCTAATGCTGTTGTGGTTGAATGGCAGCAAATCCCTGTTAACAGATTCAACATCTTGTTGAAGGCATGAGATCACAGAAGTGGAGGGTGAATGCAACAGATTAGAGGCTGTGATTCATGTTCAGCTACGCCATGTGGACCTTTGTCAACTTCAGATTCCTACTTGAAAACCAACATTTCTGCCAAAGATAGTACAGTTTGCTTATTTTACATAAGAGATCTGCATTTCTTTTTCCCCCTTCCCTGCTTTTCTTACAGGTTTGAAATGGGAGGAGCTTCCTAGCCACGATGTGATGCTATAGAATCAGAATCTGATGGAAGTTTTTTGTAAGTCTGTGTGGTCATCAAGAGGAGATGCTGTCAATTTGAAACAAAAAAGAGTTGAACTACTGAAAAAACGTGTGCATGTTTTGTGGTCGAGGAGGGAAAGCTGGTGTGTTGATGTGAACAAAATTCGACAAAGTGCAAGAGGCTTAGCAAATAAATCGCGTGCATGTGACTGAAGCTTCTGCTTCACTGAAGAGACGGAAAGAGATTCATTTGTATTTTGTTTTTCCAGAAACACTGGACTCTTCTGTATAATTTAACAAGAATAAAACTTTGGCACAGCTGCGGTGCTGTAGTACTCGAGTCCAGGTTTTCAGGGCTGATGACTTGGACTCAAACAGGCCATAATAAGATACTGATATTAAAACCCATTCACCCGTGCCATGCTGTGTCTGACACGCTTCCATAGAATCATACACTGCACCTTTGATACATAAAAACATATATGGAAATTGCTGAGCACTATGGTGATGCAATACATTGTTTGGAATATGAAAATGGCGAGAGCTGTGTCAGTTGTGTATAATGTAGACCTGGATGACTAGAACCCAACTTTATTCTTTGGTGATTCTGACTTGAACACTGGGGACTTGAGGCTTAGTGACTTGACTGCAACACTGCATGGCCACCAGTTTTGATTATTTCAGCTGTTTTCAACTTTGCTGCTGTGAAATAATGTTGTGTGTGGCAGATGATAGCACGGTACCCATGAGGCTTGGCTGTTGCTGTGATGGAGAAGCAGGCAGGTGCTTTCTAACACAGTTGTTCATCTTTTGTACTGATGATTCAGCCGGCAGAGTTTCATGGCCATCTAAGCCCTAAAACTATCAGCCACCTGACGCTGTCTGAGAAAATCAACAGGGGTGTAGCATGCACACGCATATTTGTAAAATGTGATAGAAGTCTTGTATTCCAAATACTCCTTGCCTAAACTTATGGCTTTAAACTGTTCAGCAAGTTGTTTTCCTGAATGAGAGATGAGAAGTCACTATCGCTGCTGCAATAGTGGTATCCCTCTCAGTGCCATGGGCAGACTCAGGATATATGTTGACTCATAAATCAGCTTGTAAACAAATATGGAAGGAGTAGAGGTAATTAGTGGAAATAGCCTTTATTGGTTTGGTAATGCAGTCGGTGTCCCTTGAGCTGCTGGCAGCTTTATTGTTTCACGTCTCCAGTATCAGTTCGCCTTGATTCATTGCTGATGGACTCATAATGGATATTAGAGAATACATTTGGCTCATGAGATTGTTCTCTGTTGGTATAAACATTGAAGGACTCCTCTTTTGCCATTCATTTGTTAAAATTTCATGAAAACATACATTAATTAACAAAAACAAAGCAATAGCACAAAAGTAGTAGTAGTAGTAGTAGTAGTAGTAGTAGTAGATTTTTTTTTTTATTGATATTCTGTGAGGTTTATTGCAGTGTGGTGTACATTAACTAGACCCAGTAGGAGGCAAGGGATCTCTTATTCTCAAATATCTCAAATTTCCTAACTACTTCTGGAAGGGGCATGTAAGCATTCATTACATTGTCAAACTAGAATTACTGCGTTACGGTTGTATGTCTCCATCAACCAATCAAATTCATGGGAATGGGTCAGATGTGAGGTCACTGTGACCTTTGACCATCAAAACCTAATCAGTTCATGCCTGATGCTGAGAAGAGCCTACAGGCAGACTCCAGGGAGACAATCTAGGGGCTGCCACTTGCTTTCATATTATTAATAGAAACTCCTTGAAGTTGCCGATTGGCTGCTTATTTTACATCATTGCTAGGAAACGAGACCCTCTAACCCCATTAGACCCTCTGTTGCAGGGGTCAGCAACCTTTAATACCTGAAGAGCCATTTTGGGCCAGAAGAGGGGAAAAAAAAGCCTCTGCTTGGAGCCACTAAAACTATTTGAGCCCTTTATATGCAGGTACCACAGCCTGTTGGCTAAATAGCTAATTGACTGTACAAATAGGTCTAAATGAACATTCATATGTTTTACCATGTGGCTGGTACAGGCTGTTTAAGCCCACTGCCATGTGGGCTTACTTAAAAATGGTTTATCTATAAATGGCTTATCGGGTCTATCTTCCCTGTGTTTGTGCCAATGAAATAAATAGCCAAAATACCATGAAAAAGCAAAGTATGTACGTGAGTAGTACCCAGCTGGCCTCCATAACTTTGTAGTAAAGGGAAGTGATGGACACCACGCTATTCCAGCCTCTCGCCATGGTGGCAGGGCAGGCTTAATGCTGGTATAATGTTCGTCCTAGGAATGGTATTATGCCACTTTATCAAGTTTTGATATTTTTCAGTCAAGACAATAGCCATTAAGTTCTTGAATATGCAATGGGTCGATCTAAGTAGTGCCGGTTTGCTCAGGCGTTTTTGGAGACATGATGACCTACTAATGTTCCAGCTAGCTGGCTCTACTTAAGCTTTACAGGCACAGCTGTAGCCACTGAGCCTTGGACCCCTGCTCTAGAAATTAGTTAATGCACCTTTAAACAATATATATGATGATAAACGGTGAACTTTACTCCATCCATCCATTATCTCTACTGCTTCTCCTGTAGAGGGCTTTTGGGGGCTGGAGCCAATCCCAGCTGACACTGAGGCGGGGGACACCGTGAACAGGTCACCAGTCTATCGCAGGGCAATGTCACTGTGAAATTAAAAGTAATTGATGTTCTGCCAGACTGAGATCAAGATCAACCCAGGCATTTTTTGATTAATAGGTTTTGGCTCTATATCCAGATGACTTCAATTTCAGTTGTGTAACAACAGTGATGGATGCAAAAATAATGGTCGCTCTGTGTCGATTTTAGTGACATTTTGTAGCAGCACACTGCACACCTCTAAGTGCTATGTCTGTCCAAATCACATAAAAAAAGAGCCTACACTGACATTATCTCTCAAGATATTATGATAGGACACCATTAAAGAAACTATAAGACATCAGCAGATTGTATTTTCTTAATGCAGAGCCTTTTTAATGTAAAACATATCAGAACTACTTCATCAAATTTTAACACGGCCATTAAAATGCGCATTATAAGCTGTATGCAGCATTAAAATGATTACTGAGTCATAGAACGTGGTCAGAACGGCCATAAGTTAAAGTCTGGCCCTGGATACCTTCAGCTCAACACAGAAATAACAATAATATACAGCATCTAACTTTCTGCATATTCAGACCTGTGGAACATTCGTGCCCGTCATTTAGATTTCAGCACTTTCTGTGGTAATGTTTAAAAAATCCAGTAGCACTTTTGAGGTTTATTGAGAGAGAATAGCAGGCTGTTTTGCTGTGATGATTGTCTGACCTTTTAACTCTGGGACAGCTCTCCCTAACCAGTGTGCCCTTTTCTTCCCGCTCTGTCTCGCTCTCTCTCTTTCTCTTCTTCCTGCTGCCCACCTGGAGCGTATTGACCAGAAACAGCAGGATACAGCCTTCCTAAGATGATTAATGCATAGATAAGATTTCCACCTGATAGTGAGGATGTTGCGGCAGTAAGGCGTGTGTGTGTGTGTATGTGTGAGAGAGAGAGAGAGTGTGTGTATGTGTGTGCTTTTCTGAGATGGTTGTCTGTGGGCAGAATTGCATTTTGATGCTTGAAATATTTCTTGTCAGAGGTAATCTGGTTGAGGGTAGAGCTCATAGCCATTTAGAGCCGAAGTACCTACATTTTCACAAGGCAGATGAGCTAAATTGCAAAGCAGGACTGTAATGAATACACACTGGTCAGTACAAACTTGGTGATCAGTTGTAGCTCACAGCAGACAACAGCTTTAAGTCAACACCAGTCCACTTTTGTTGGTTCTGAGTGTACTGCAAGCACCTTTTGGTGGTTGTGTTGCCCTGGATGACGGCTGCTTTTATACCCTGTGTTACAGAGCCTGAAAAACATGGTGTCCTCAGCATGACTCATTTGCAGAGCACTTTAAAGAATAAACTGTGCCAACTGGGTCTTTAGAAATTGTCGAGCAAGTTGGATTTGTCATCACCAGTGTTGCTCACTCATGTCTAGTGATGGATAGAACACTTTTTCCCCACAAATTTCGCAAGACGTTCAACATACTTTGCTACTTACAATTATCAGCACATTGATTAGGCTGTTAAATTGATTTTAAAACAGCAGTACTTGTCAAGGATAGATAATCATCCATCTATTTTGTTCTGCTTATCCGAGATTTTTTTTTTTTTTTACTCTGGCAGCAGGTTCAGTAAGGTAGTCCAGGTGTCCCTCTCCCTGGTGACGTGTTCCAGCTCCTCTGGCAGGATTCGGAGGCGTTCCCAGGCCAGATGAGATATATAATTTCTCCAGTGTGTTCTGGGTCTGACCTGGGGTCTCCTACCAGTTGTATGTGCCCAGAAGAACTCCAAAGGGAGGCGCCCTGGAGATGTGCCAACCACCTCAGCTGGCTCTTTTCAATGTGAAGGAGCAGCAGTTCTACTCTGAGTCCCTTCCAGATGTCTGAGCTCCATACCTTATCTTTAAGGCTAAGTCCGGTCACCCTAGTCCGGTCCCAATCTTATTTTTTTTTTTAGTCACTGCCCACAGCTCGTGACTACAGGTGAGGGTAGGAGCATAGACTGACTGATAAATTCAGAGCTTTGCCTTTTGGCTCAGCTCTTTCTTCACCATGACAGCCTGGTACAACATCTGCATTACAGCTGATGCTGCCCCTATCTGCCTGTCAGAATCACGCTCGATCTTACCCTCACTAGTGAACAAGACCTTCACTTGGGGCAGTCTACCGTTTATGGCAGAGTATCATAGCCTCAAATTTGGAGGTGCTAACTCTCATCCCTGCTGCTTCACCCTTGGCTGCAAACCACCCCACTGCATGCAGGAGATCATGGTTTGATGAAGCCAACAAAACCACATCATCAGCAAATAGCAGAGATGCAATTCTGAGGTCCCAAAACTGGGCACTCTCCTCCTGGATAGATGATCACTGATAAGTAAATCAACTGAAAACAAAATTGATCAGTTGATAATGAAAAATAGTTTGAGCCCAGGGCAACCTTTTAGTGTTTTTAAGGCCACTCTAGAGTTTGTGGTTGACTCTCTTGTTGGAGGATGGAACTGCTCTGACACATTCAGGTTAACGATTTGCTCTCATGCGTCCTTCTCAGTTCAGCCAGCCAGTCTGTATGATTTTCAGCCAGATGAACAGAACAGACAGGATAACAAATGGTGACAACCATACAGACAGAATAACAGATTGTGACAAATATACAGTATCCAACTGAGCAAATATTGTGCAGAATATCAAGATGCTGCAAGATGAGAGCATTTTAAATTAAATGCATTATGTGCTGAGCTCAGCCCAGAAGATAACTGGCTAAGAGTTGCACAACAGTTAACACAACTTAACTCTATGGGTAAAAAAATGTAAGGCACCAGAAATAAATGGACAGCCTCTTCTGACAACCCACTTTTCACCACCTATGTGGCCTATTGACGATGTCTCAGGAGAAAGTTTTCAGAGCAATGACAGAACTGAAGCATTGCATGGCAATCTCAAGACAATGCAGGTGTATAGACTATACGGGTAAATATTTTGAACAAATAATTTGTTAGGCTAGTTTGATTGATTTATTTATTTATTTTTTTTGAAAAAGAGGTTCTGTATGTTACTGAATTTGATTAGGCATCCTGGCAACTAAAAACACCATGAAATCTTTGATAGAATTCATTAAGAGAGCTGAGATGACTTTTGGATGAATTAACCATGAATTATCAAACTGAGAAGTAATGAGATCTATGTCAGTGCCAAGAAAGCATCTTGGAAATGAACACCGTCTGTACTTTATCAGCCTCTTTTGCTCATCTCCCATTCATCCTCTGATACTCCTGGGCTCAAAGTCTTGGGATGAATGATCCCCCCCCCCTGTCTTTCCTGTTCGGTCAGCATTTCTCTCTACAGCCCCATTTTAGACATGATAGCTTTCTCGTCTTGTATTTGAAAGATAATACCTTTGCATCAAACAGGCTTTAATGAAGAGATTTGGGTAGAGGCTGAACCTCTGTACAGCATTTATAATATGGTTTGAGAACAAAACTTGACATTCAGATTTTTCTGCAAAGTATTTTTATTTTTAAGTGTTCCAAAATGTCACTCTCTCCACTTTGACAGGCAAGACCTGGGTAAGGGTAGAGTGATCCCTTTTAAATCGCTGCCTTTGACATTTTGTGATTTCGGTATCATCCTTGTGTTTTTTCCTTCTCCCTTCCACACTATGGCAGGGAAAGGTGTGTGTTTTATCACTGCAGACTGACATTTCTGCTGATTGTATGTAGCTGTACAGGATAATATTTATTATTTAAAATTAACTTAGACCTATGTACTGTATATTTGTCTGATTGACCCAAAACCCCCCCCCGCCGCCCCCCAAATGGCGCATTTACCCAAAATTCAACACAGTGTGGTGACAACTTCATATTCTCTGTAGATAATATATTAATACCATTAATGAGGAAGGACACATTTAAGGATGCACTATGTGTTTTCGTGAATAAAGGTGTTAATTAAAACTGTAAACCTCACAATTTCGTGGTTCTAAAACCATTTCTTTGGAGTCAAAAAGCTGATGCTCTGTTGCCAGCATGGCAGTATGTACACAAGGCAACAGCAAAATGCTTTTCTATGAACATCACACAAAAGATCGACATGTTTTGTTACACAATACACATTTAAAATCAGTTGTGATCATTTGTAGAGTTACTAAAAATAAGAGAGCTAAACTTTAAATTTGAGAATTTCTTAGCCATCACTTTGTGCTTTGGGACCTTTTGAAAGGGGCTTTATTCCTGTAGCATATCTCTTTGTTGACCAGTTATGTCGAGTATACCCTGTAATTGAGAACATTTTTTAATACTTCAATGTTATTAGGAAGCTTTTATTTGATTACTATTTGTGTGGTAATCAGACTGTCTGTGCTGTAAAAAGGAAGCAGCAGATTATAACGGAATTGCAGCTTATTAATAATGAAAGCCACCATTAGTGGTGGATGTACCATATTCACAGTACTGCCACACTATAGGGAGTGTGTTCTGTCTGTGTGTGTGTCCTAGTATTACTCGTGGTTGTGGTGATGTAAATCTATTTACACAATCACATTGTCCCAAAAATGTAAATTGTTACATTTTAGAGTGATGACATGGTTTAAGGTAATGGTGATGGTTAGGGTGGG
>NW_018127930.1:102300-103793 GCF_001952655.1 Monopterus albus
TCTCCAGGAAATGAATGCAAGCCAGTGTTATGTCCCCTGAAGTGATATAAACACAGTGATTGTGCGTGTCAGTGATGGCTTTGTTTTCATTAAAGATGGCGGATCCTTGTCTGGTGGGCTGTATATGATCCACAGTGTGTATATAAGATTGTGTTAGTGACACAATCAATATACAGATCGTTGGGTTGTTTCAGAAACAGCAGTTGCGTGAGTGTCCTGTGTTGAGTTTGTATTCCCACAATCTTTCCAAACTGCTGTGGCCATGCAACATATGACTTTCCTTCAAATCACATTCATGATGGGTGTCATTTGACAGTTGTACTAGTACACTGGGATGCCCTGCAACTTTAAGCAGCAATGAGTAGCAGTGACATCAGGTGTTTAAAATGGGCACTGCAGGACAAATTCAAAATTTTGAAGAGAATTGTCTCCCCTGCCCCCGACTCCCCGGAGTCAAAGCTCACACGGTTTGCCAGGTCGAGGACACTGAACATACAGGAATGAACAAGCACGAGACAAGTGCGACAAACTGTGATAATGACAAGCGATGTGAGAATATGCAATTTGTAGTCATGTTGTCAGAGCAGCCAGAATTTCGGTTTATCATATTTCTTTAATTTCCGAATATGTCAGTAATATGCCAGCCATTAATAATTTTTATATAAACATAGGAAAACAGTTAATGATATCAACCATTCTGCCCAGGCTGTTTGTCAGAGATGACAGTAAGACAGTGAATGGAACAGTAAACATCGCTGAAAATGGTAAAATCACAAACCAAAAATCTATTAAACTAGAAATAAAGACAACCTTTGAAACAGTTATTGACATAACCGATTGCACTCTTGTGTCAGTGTTTTAGCATCCCTGCTGCCTGATGTGACATCCCTGTAGTCAAGCAACATGCGGCATATTGTACTTGCTGTCAGTAAATCCATTTGACCTCCTGTTTCTTTGTTTGTGGTTAAAATGAGCACGCTGCACATTGCAAACTAGCAGACATCACTTTGCACATCTGCAAAATGTCTGCCAGCTATGTTTCTCATAGCAGTGTACATCATTTGTAATTCTGCTGTGTGTTTTCAGTATTTATGGTGGCTTGTTGTGATTACCTTGTTTATGCTTTTTATTTTCTTATTTGTCATTTTCACTGATTTTTCCATTTGACCAGTTAAGGCTGCTATTTAGAGAACAGTTTATATTGCACTTTTCAAACATGACTTTAAAAAAGATTTGCCTTTTCAAATTTATTTTTTTACTTTTGGTCCAATGAGAAAGGGGATTAAAGAAATTGGAATTCTTTTTAGCAATTCTGATTACACAATTTTTCCACTGGAGTTGGATGGCAGCATGGAGGTGAATTTGAAAGGGTATTTTAAATGCATTCTGAAATAAATGTAACTTTGGATCACTTTTTTTTTTTCCTCCAAATGATTACTTCATAGGTGTGTGTGTGTGTGTGTGTGTGTGTGTGTGTGTGTGTGTGTGTGTAT
>NW_018127930.1:105088-108559 GCF_001952655.1 Monopterus albus
TTTTCTTTTTTAATAAATCTGCAAAAATGTCAAATTCTGTGTTTTTCTGTCAATATGGGGTGCTGTGTGTACATTGAGGAAAAAAATGAACTTAAATGATTTTAGCATATGGCTGCAATATAACAAAGAGTGAAAAATTTAAGGGGGTCTGAATACCACTGTATGTGGTCCTTGATCCTGTTTATATCCGACATTTGACCATGCGACCACTGTCAGAGATGGTGAGATCTGACTTGATGTGGATTTTTTTTTCTCTCTCTCCAGTGTCACACTCCTGTGCACATGCAGATATTATGTGTGGTCATCATTCAGACATTTACAGAGAAGTGCTTATCAAGTCAAACTGGAACGGACATATCGTAGCATCAGCAATTTGAGGAAATTATGCGATCTGCACGGTGGCGCAGTGGTTAGCGCCGTTGCCTCACAGCGAGAAGGTTCCGGGTTCGGGCCCCACCTGGGACCTTTCTGTGTGGAGTTTGCATGTTCTCCCTGTGCTTGTGTGGGTTCTCTCCGGGTACTCCGGCTTCCTCCCACAGTTCAAAGACATGCAGCTTAGGTTGATTGGTGTCTCTAAATTGCCCATAGGAGTGCGTGTGTGGTTGTTTGTCTATGTGTTAGCCCTGCGATGGATTGGTGACCTGTCCAGGGTGTACCCCGCCTTTCACCCGATTGCCCCCCCATGACCCCGTTCAGGGACTAAGCGGTAGAAAATGAATGAATATGCGATCTGATAAATGACAATGCATGCAGCTCTTATTCTGTTAAATTTGCACATGCATGGTAGTTTAGGACCCAACGGTGTTTAAACATGGAGCTGGATGCATGTCATTTACAAACATGAATGTGAACCATTGACACACAAAGATCAGGCTTAAATATTAAGGCCTGTAATCGTAACATAGCCTGAAACAGACAGGGTTCTGGGCTTTGTTTGTTTGCTAAGTAAAAGTCAGTCTGAAAGGATGGATTTTAAGCTGATTAGCTTGTCAGTGTTGTAACGTTATCAACAACTCAAAAGCTTATATGCACTATATGTCCCAGTGATTAAGTTTGATTTGTTTTATTTCAACTGTGGAACCCAGTGAAAAGGCCTTTTTACTTTTTGTTTTAGATCAGTGGTGTCTGGTTTCTTTTCCTCTTAATGCTGTAAGGGCAGTGAGATATCTTTTTATTACTTGTGGTGATCCCTCATCTCCCGTCTCATGCGGAGAGGAGTTTTCTTATGTACGTCACAAGTCTCAGCGTGGCTGATTGTCGGGAAGGCATCAAGGTTAAATGAACCCAAAGAGAGTTGTGTGAGATAAAGGTAGAAAGAGAGGAGCAGCAGCAGTAGAGAGAATGAATGAGATTCAAGAGCGAAAGAGGAGAAAAGTGAAATGTGAATGCATTTGAGCTGGATACTGTGGACAGGTTATGATAATAGGCCCCTGGACACAGGCAGAGAAGCAAAATCCAAGACTGAAAGTAAATCTCTTTAGATGTTTTGCATCTTCTTGCAGTTGTTTAGTGTGTCTTCGCTGTTGTTTGTCTCTCTGGGGACATTTTGCATCACTTTGTGGTCATCTTTTGTGTTTTTGTTATTTAGCATCTTTTTGTGTTGCCTTATGGTCATTATGAGTCTCTTTTTAGTCATTGTGTCTCCTATGGTAATTTGGCATGTCTTTATTTATTGTCATTTGGTGTCTCTGAAGACATTTGCATTTCTTTGTGGTTATTTTGTGCATCGTTTTGGTTGTTTTGTCTTTTTTTTGGGATTTGTTGGTCTTTGGTTCTTGTTACCATTGCTAGACGAGGCAGTCCAAGTAACTTCAAAACAGTGCTGATTTATTCAAAGGATCACAGGTAAAATTAACATTACAAGCTCAGATATCTTGCACCGCCAAACTGCACACAGGCAGATGAAAGATGAAAGACCCTGAACCCACCAGGCCTATACATTATGTCCCCTCGGTTGGGCTAGCCCCATACTACACAGAAACGTCAACCGAGACGTCTCTGTTGCCAGCTTTGCAGCTGGCCATAGCAGTAGTCAAAACATGAAGTAAATCAATGTGTGTGTGTGTGTGTGTGTGTGTGTTTGTTGATTAAGTGGTGTGTAGCTAAAAACATTCTCACGACCTCTAGTAACATACCGTGATAATAAACATAAGAACATATTATGGCTAAGGCTACAGTTATACACGTCATAATAATAATATTAAACACCCTGTCTGCTGACAGTCATCAACTCTTCTCTCTAGTTATCCTTGACCAGATGTATCCTGTAGAAACTCATAAGTATGCCTAAGCATTTAACAGTCTAACTAGACATCCTATCTCCACTAAACATTTCTAATACAAAAAGTATCTATCCAATATCTATTTGACTAAAAATACCTAACAATTAATACAGGACCAGTCTGTGAGTCTACAGTCATTTATGATTCACTTAGAAGACAGTAGGTTCAATAACTACAATATCAATTCTGCATGACTGTGGAGTTTGTCAAGCAATACCCTTGTATCAACAACTGAGCTGTGATTTCTAAGCTTCCAGACTTAGTTTCCTGCCTGCAGTCTGTATTTACAAACACTATGGATGCGGTTGTCTGAATTTGTTGGAGAAATTTGTAATAAAAGTCAAATTAAGAGACCACCATTAAACATCTGCCTCACTCAGCTTCTTATAGTTATTCAATAAATCCACAGCACTGTGAGAATATACAAAAGCAATTGCCTATAACTTTGTTTTTAAATCTATTTCTGCTTTGTCCTTGCACTCCATAAAAGGTCAGCAATCCACAAAATGCTGACAACACCAGCACATCAAGTCGTCCCATTAGCAATTTCCATTAATACTTACCAAACTTAATCATCAAAAATCAATTATCAAAAATCATTCAACAACCTATGAGTTCACACCACCTACATGTATGCATTTATATGTCAGTATGTATTAACCTTTAGCTAGTTTATGTAGGATCCACGGTCTTCACGCCGGTCCATGGAGCTCTTCAATCTCTCTCTCACCAGGCTCAGTGAGGGAGATCAGGGGATAGGATTCCCAAGGGCCCGGAGCTTGTACTAATTCGTAGGCAGGGGGCTGTGGATACCTACTATCAATGGCAGTGGTAATGCACTTGAGACAGAGATGTCTAATGCAGGGAATGCAGCCGCATCCACACAAGGTCAGCAGTGTGACTGCTGCCACCAAGGATGTAAGTACAGACATCACTACATTTTTCCACTTGCCAAAAGTCTTAGTGAACCAATCTTCAATGTAATTAGCAAGTGTTCAGTCATTAGCCATCTCTTCTGACAAAACTTTTAAGCCAGCCAGAGCCCTAGCAATTGAGCCATCAGGATCAGTATTCATTGGAATATAGGTACAACATTGTTGTCCAATCATAGTACAAACGCCCCCTTTTTCGGCCAAAACAAAGTCTAAAGCCAATCTGTTCTGATATGACATAATAGATGTAGCTGCCA
>NW_018127930.1:112073-129091 GCF_001952655.1 Monopterus albus
TGTCTGTCGTTGTAGTCTCAGCTATGTGTAAGCCCGATGCTGACACCATGCGTCCTAGAAAAGCAACTGTGGGTCTCCCTATCTGCAATTTATCCCTGGAAACCTTGAAACCTCCCTGTGCCAAGTGTGTCAACAATGCCTCTGTAGCCACCATTATGCTTTCCGAGTCAGGAGCGGCTAACAACAGGTCATCAACATACTGAAGAAGACGTACTCCAGGTGGGAGAACAAGATTCTTCAAGTATTGCCTCAGAATGTGATTAAAGATGGATGGACTGTCAATAAAACCCATAGGTAGCCTTCGATAAGTGAATTTTTGTCCTTTTATACATGAAAGCAAACATATCTTGTGAGTCTCTGTGTAGGGGCACCGAGAAAAAGGCATTTGCAAGATCAATGCATGTGAAAAACTTGTGTCCAGAGCTTATTGCATTCAACATGGTGTATGGATTTGGCGTGGCATAATTAGTTGGCACCACAAGTTTATTTACACCTCTGTAAACCATCCTGTAATCAGGTTTTCTGGCCTTTGGAACTGGGTTTATGGGCGTGTTCCAGGCAGACTGAGTGGGAGTCAAAACTCCAGCCTCCAAAAGTCCATGAATAGTTTTTTCAATTCCACTGACTTGCTGCTGTGTGAGTGGGTATTGGGCTCTGTAAACAGGCACAGCCCCCTCACGCAAAGAGATTCTGACCGGGTCAATCCATGTCGGTCGGACCAGTGGCCCAAAAAGCTGGAGGGAGCCTGTCCAACAATGCTTGTCAGTGGATGATCAATATTCTCTCTGCTATGATTTCTGTGCAGCAAACACTTCTCCAGTGTTAATGTGAGCTGTGAATTGTGCTCCATAGCATAGCACACGACTTCTAGTAACATGTCGTGACATTAAACATAAGAACATATTATGGCTAAGGCTACAGTTATACACGTCATAATAATAATATTAAACATCCTGTCTGCTGACAGTTATCAACTTTTCTCTCTAGTTATCCTTGACCAGATGTACCCTGTAGAAACTCATAAGCATGCCTAAGCATTTAACAGTCTAACTAGACATCCTATCTCTACTAAACATTTCTAATACATAAAGTATCTATCCAATATCTATCTGACTAAAAATACCTAACAGATTGTCCAATAATATTGTGTAAATTTATGAAGAAAAATGTATGTACTTCATTACAATATAGAAACAAATCCTATAAATCCAAGTTTACCATAATTTTGTATTGCAATTTTTCTACCATTTTGGCCTGTCATAGTAGGAAAAATTACAGGTGTTACTAATAACATGAACTTTATCCAATCAGGTTTTTCCACTATAGGAACATACTGAAATGTGCTGTGCTGAGTAACGCTCATCACAAGTTCTGTTTTTCCACTCGACCCGCTTTGGAGGTGTGTTCTGTGAGCTAAATTTCAGCACCCTTCAGAAGGTAGTACCAGGACTGGGAGGAGGGAGGAGGGGCATTTGTGCAGAGCAGTCCCCGGTGATTGATTAAATGTCCGCATCTTCACACCTTAAGCATTACCATTACAAGCACCATGTTTAAACGCATAGCTGACTGTGTGTGAGAGAGGAGCAGCCCCTCCCTCCTCTAAACGGAGACCAACAGAGAGAAAGTACAGTGGAAAAACAAAACAGGATGGTCTGTGTCAACCCCTGAGGCTATGCTTGGTGATGGCTAAGGGAAGTACGGGGTATACTGCTTGTTAGGTTCCGATAGTGGAAACGTAGCATGAGTGTCCCAGTGAACCATGACAGTGAGCCAGTATGCACAACACTGTCACTAAGTGCTTGTTCAAGGGGGGTTTGTTGGGGTTTTCCTGTATAATAATAATAATAATAGTAAGGTCTAGACCTTGCTTTGTACACTTGTCCTGAGACAACTTTTGTTGTGATTTGGCGCTATGCAAATAAAATTGAATTGAACTCCAGTACCCTTAAACTGAATTAAATGAGCTCTTATTCATTATATTATTTACACCTGTGCTTTTCCTGCTGTGATGTCTTAATGTGAACAGAGGCTTATTACTTTATTGCACATATGTTTAATTAATCCAATCATTTGTTTTGGTTGATAGGCAGCATCATCTGAATGCCACATCTTGCTCAGTAGTCTAACCGCTTCACCAGTCCTGCTAGTACTTGGCAGTTGAGGGGCTGCTCTATGACCTAGTGCACCTTTAAAATATTCTCTAGTTCTGCCCTCACCCAAGCAGGATGTTTTACATGAAATAGGATTTACATGATAAAATTGTGTTTACAGACACATCCTCAGGACTCGTAATTAATCACAAGCTTAAATGTCATGTAACTGAGATGATTCTGTTTTTGTTGAGTCTTTATGAGCAGAAACAAAAATCTCTTCTGAGTTTAAATCCCACATATAATGCATGGTCAGAGAAGGAGGGAGGTTTAGTGCACAAAAAAAGGGGCGGGTGACAGAGACAGAGATAGAGAGAGAGAAAAAGCAGAGGGAGGGACGAAGGGCTAGTTGCCTGGTGACGGAGGCAGAAGGAGAAAGAGAAGGTGAAGAAAGGAGAGAAAATGAGGAGGAGGAGGAGAGGTGTGGAGTTGTTTTCCAAGTGTAAAGAGTTACTGGTCACGATGCTACATCTGCTGCTGCCATCCCTCCTACTGCGCTCTCTCTGAGGATGAAGAAGAGGTGCTGGCCCTCAGTTTTCACACGTTCTGTCTTTTTGAATGATTTATTGTTCTTGGTTGTAATTAGCTACCGAATCAACACACTCAAACACAGAAGTAAATTAGCAAAAGTGGTGTTACATGCATGTTTGGCTTTTGGAAAAAAATGTTATTGCCTGTTGAAAGATGAGTGAAGTTGTGTCTGATCAAAAAGTTACACTGGACACATTTGTGATGAGGAAATTTGACTGGGTGTGTTGGCCAAAGAACGTGTGTGTGTGTGTGTGTGTGTTTGTGTGTCACCAGCTCACCTGTGCTTTGTTGTAGTACTGTTGCTAGTCAGCAAATGTCCAAACATTGTTTCTTCTTGAATCAATCTATCAATATCAGTATTTGCCAATACTGTACTGGAGGAGTGGCGTTACCGAAAGCATGGAACTTACCTAAACACAGACAAATAAAAATAAGGCAACAGTTAGTGGGTCTAATAATGAAGCACTTTGTACCCACCGTATAACTTACTGTAGATACTCCAGTTGCCTCAGTGCAAGAATAGGTTTTTTTACTCAGATGAAAGTCTGTGTTTTCTGAAACATAAAAGTCCCTCATCTTCACTGTGCTTCATGGAGGTGAACATTTTCCCTTCAGATTAAAGGGTTGTTTCACCCAAATTACCAATAAGTAAACAAGTAAATTAACACATTTACTTTACATTTTACATGTTTACATTTTTCTCTAGTGGTATCAGGCCAGTTGGGTAGTCTCACCAATACAATGGAGGTGTATAGAATTCAGTTTGTGGTACAGAATTTAAAGTGATGTTTAGAAAATTCAGCAGCAACCTCTCTTTCCAGAACCCCCAACCTCATGGTGAAGGGCTCTCCCTGTTTCTGAACACAACACTAGGGAAATCCTGCTTATTTGATTGTTCCTCACTTGATTTTGAGATTGTTATGGTCCATCATCTTGAAGGACACCCCATAGCTCTTATTCCTGCCCTGAGGAGTGAGATTTGAGGAGGCTGATGGATGAGCCATGGGTGAGAAAAAGAGAGACCATCCTTTGCAGTCTTTTCTTTTGGGGACCCACATGCTCCTTTACTGGGAATCAGCTGGTGATTGGATGCTTCAGATGAGGGATCGAAGGACGTTTCATGTTTGTATAAACGTGTTTTCTTGTTTCCACTCTTCTCCAAATGTCCCCTTTGCATCTTTTCCTCTCATCCTGTGTGGACAGGACTAAAAAAAAACAAGGCAAAGATGCAAGTGAGGGAAAAAGAAGTAGAAAGCACATGTAGGCTGGGTGAGCAAACTCCTAGGATCCCTCCATTAACCTTGTGAGAGTAAAGAGCTGGTCCAGTGATCCACAACCTGGATGGAATCCTCATTGTTCCTCCTGAATCCGAGGTTTGACAGTCAGAGCCTCCTTTCCAGCATCCTGGCGTAGGCTTTCCCAGTAGTT
Source organism: Monopterus albus (assembly GCF_001952655.1). NCBI lineage: Eukaryota > Metazoa > Chordata > Actinopteri > Synbranchiformes > Synbranchidae > Monopterus > Monopterus albus. The sequence goes on from NW_018127930.1 coordinate 116,183, forward strand.
TTATACCCCGATAATTGGAGCACACTCTCCAGTCCCCTTTTTTAAAAATGGGAACCACCACCCCAGTCTGCTAGATCCACCCCTAGTGCCTTGCCACCAAGGAGCTTTTTGGCTACCTTAGTGACCTCTGCCAGGGATATGGGTGAGGTTTCCCCTGAGTCTTCCACTTCTTCCTCCTCTTTGGAGGGCATGTTAGATGGGTTCAGGAGTTCCTCAAAGTGCTCCTTCCACCATCCAACAATATCTCCAGTCTGAGTCAGCAGTTCTCCTCCCCTGCCAAACTCAGCCTGGGCCAAGCCCTGCTTTCCCCTTCTGAGTTGTCGGAGAGTTTGCCAGAACTTCCTTGAAGCTAGCTGAAAATCTATTGCCTCACCAAACTCCTCCCACACAACTGGTGCACACCCGGAGCTGCGGTCCTTTTGCCCTGCCGGTACCCATCGGCTACTTCCAGAGACCCCTGAGCCAGCCAAGCCCTGTAGGCCTCCACAACTCAGAATAGTTGCTTATACAATGGAGGATTTAAATGAACATGGCTCATTCAGATTCCATGTCCCCAGCCTCAAGTCACCTCTCTATTTTTCAGCCCATATGCTGTAACTCACTGTTGTTTTTACATTCATTCTGATATATCATCTTTTTACATGAATTCATCTTAGGCACTGCAATAACACTTAGGTGCTGCACCTAAGCCTTTCTATGGTAGGGAAAATCCTGCAAAATTATAAGGGATTATGTGATCCAAGATGCACACTAATAAAGCTGATTCTGATTCTCATGTAGCCTTGAGTTGTATGTGTGGTGATCATAGGAGTCGAGAAAATTACTAGTTACCAGAAGTCGATGCATCGTGTTGCTGCAATGCATTCCGGTTTTTCTCCTGCCTCCTCCGATTTAAAATGTCCCTGTATGATTGTTGACTGCCAGTAAAACATGCTGGATCTGCTCAGTCTGTGAGAATATCTTGTAATGGACATGATTTTTGACTATTACACACAATATTTATTTATTTTTTTGATGTTGCTGAAAGGATGTACTTCACCCACCCAAATCAGCTGTGCTGCTTTGGCTCACTGATCAAGATTTAAAGCTTTTCTGACATGACATTTGCGTTAAAGTGATTTGCTCTTGTCATCCAGATAGGTGTCTTTTGTGTTAACGATCCTAATTACTTTATGCAACCATAATGGGATAAAAACAGAAGAATCCCCATTTCTCATGCATTATTTGGCAGAGAGAGAGAGCTGAGTAGCAGTGAGTTAAAATGTTATGACAGCAAGGAAGAAGACTGTTTTCTGTGCTCCCAGAGGCTGCATCACTGCAGCCTTAATTAATGACCATCTCGTACTGAATCCACTGATACGTTTCTGCAGCAGTTTTACTGTAATGATCCTTCTGCATGTTTTAAAATTTAGACCTTACACAACCGTTGAATGACAGGACATTAAATGGTTGTACATGGCAAAATACAGTAGTTTTTTTAGTTTTTATATATATATGTAGACTGATCTGATCTGAGGCTATGTAAAGAATCTCGACAGTCACAATTTTACAGGGTCTATTCAACTAATTTGTGCATGAAGATGAAAATGCATTTATTAAAGTGATCAGGTGGTAGAAAAGATGCTTATTTCTTTGCCTGTTTAACGTTGTTATAGCCTTTACCTTAATCTGACAACATTCAGATTCCCATCAGGACCAGGGTGCTTAGTTAGTGGACTTTTGTTGGTGGATTTTGTTTCCAGTCATGCTAGCTTAAAACAAATTCTTTCTCTTTTTCTTCCTCAGTCTTTTTGTAATTTTTTTTTTGTCTTCTGTTCCTCCTCACGCTACTTCCTTTACTTCTTACTCTTTTCCTTCGTCCTTTTTAATTCTTCTCCTGGTGCGGTTTCCTCTCCAGTCTATTTTTCCTCCTGCTTTTGTTTGTTCTCTTTTCTTCTCTCCCTTCATCCCCTCTTGCTCCGTCACCTCTTCCTCACTCACCCTCATGTCCTCTTACTTCCTTTGGTTTTTCTAAACTGCTTCCTTTTTTTTTCTCGATTCTCCTGCCATTTTTCTCCTCTTCCTCCTAGGTGTCCTCCTAACTTCTTTTTTTCTTTCCCCTCCTGGGCGGTTTACTTTTCTTGTCGTCCTCTTCATTCACTCACTCATGACTCAGACACGGAGCTTTAGTTGACTTTATTAAAAGTCAAACAGAGCTGTCTCGTTCTCTCTAATGCATAAACGTCATCAGCAGTGAGTGTGCGACGTGAGGAACAATCAAAATCCAAATCAAATCAAATCAAATCAAATTTTATTTGTTTAGCGCCAAATCACAACAAAAGTCATCTCAGGACACTTTACAAAGTAAGGTCTAGACCTTACTGTTATCAATATTATTACATAGGGAAAACCCAACAAATCCCCCTTGAGCAAGCACTTGGCGACAGTGGGGAGGAAAAACTCCCTTTAACGGAAGAAACCTCCGACAGACCCCGGCTCTTGGTGGAGCATAGGGAGAGAGAGGAGAGGAGAGGAGTGGAGAGGGGAGGGGAGGGGAAAGAAACTCAGAGCATCATGGGGCCCCCAGCAGCCTAGGCCTATAGCAGCATAACTAAGGGAAGGCTCAGGGTCACCTGATCCAGCCCTAACTATAAGCTTTATCAAAAAGGAACGTCTTAAGTCTAATCTTAAAGGTAGAGAGGGTGTCCGCCTCCTGAACTGAGACTGGGAGTTGGTTCCATAGGAGAGGAGCTTGATAGCTAAAGGCTCTGCCTCCCATTCTGCTTCTGTGGACTCTAGGAACCACAAGTAAACCTGCACTCTGAGAGCAAAGTGCTCTGCTCGGATGATAAGGCTCTACGAGGTCTTTAAGATACGATGGAGCCTTGTCATTAAGGGCTTTGTATGTTAGGAGAAGGTTTTTAAATTCTATTCTGAATTTTACAGGGAGCCAGTGGAGAGAAGCTAATATGGGAGAGATATGATCTCTCTTGCTCGTTCCTGTCAGTCCTCTGGCTGCAGCATTTTGGATTAACTGGAGGCTTTTTAGGGAATTATTGGGACATCCTGATAGTAAAGAGTTACAGTAGTCCAGCCTGGAGGTAACAAATGCATGGACCAGTTTTTCAGCATCACTTTGAGACAGGATGCTCCTGATTTTTGCAATATTGCGCAGGTGAAAGAAGGCAGATCTAGAGACTTGGTTTATGTGTGATTTAAAGGACATATTCTGATCAAAGATGACTCCAAGGTTCCTCACAGTAGTACTGGAGGCAAGAGCTATGTCATCTAAAGTAACTATATGATTAGACAGCAGATTTCTAAGGTTTTCAGGCCCAAGCACAATGACTTCATTTTTGTCAGAGTTTAGAAGTAAGAAGTTGCAGGTCATCCAGGCCTTTATGTTTTTAAGACATTCTTGAAGTTTGACCAGCTGATCTGATTCATTTGGCTTCATAGATAAATATAACTGAGTATCATCTGCATAGCAATGGAAATTTATGTTGTGCTTCCTGATAATATTGCCCAAAGGGAGCATGTATAAAGTGAAGAGAATTGGACCTAACACAGAGCCCTGTGGAACGCTGTGACTAACGTCAGTTTGTGTGGAACATTTGTCATTGACATGAACAAATTGAAATCTTTCTGATAAATAAGATTTGAACCAACTTAGTGCAGTTCCTTTAATCCCAATAACATGTTCAAGTCTCTGCAGTAAGATGCTGTGATCAGTGGTGTCAAAAGCAGCACTGAGATCTAAGAGGACAAGTATGGAGACAAGTCCTTTGTCTGAGGCTAGGAGAAGATCATTGGTGACTTTCACCAATGCGGTTTCTGTACTATGATGGACTCTAAATCCTGACTGAAAATCCTCAAACAAATCATTCTTGTGCAAGTGGTCACATAACTGCTTTGCAACAGCTTTTTCAAGGATTTTGGAAATAAATGGGAGATTGGATATTGGTCTACAATCAAATCTACTGGTAAATAACACACAAACATTCACTCCCTCATTTATGCTAATCTCATCCTAAACTTCCCACCCTCTTTGTGTTCTTAATTCCGAGTGCTAAATGCTAACACCATGGTGCTCCACACACACACACGTACAGACAATCTGCTGGAGACTCATACATTTTTAAACTACACTGTTGTTGTCAGCCTCTTCTTCCTCACTTCTTCCTCCTTACATTGTTTTGTTTTTCCTTCTGTATGGATTTTCTAAGTTTAAAAAGTAATATTTTGTCCTTTAGTATGATGAAATGAAAACCTCAAGAGTTCACATTTACTTGACTAGTAGCTGGTTAAACGACTCTTGTCTGGCTCAGAGTTGGTGGAGGGAGACGATCACAGTGGCTGGAATGGTTTGACGATGTGTCGGACTGGGATATGGGGAGCCCACTTTTTGTTTCTGATTTGATACGGACATTTGGTGTTGATTTCTGTTAAGCAAAAGCCTCAGGAACCTCAACTTTGAGAGAATTTGTTTTAGAAAGCAATGACAAAGGATGTATTTTGTTCTAATATTCGTGCGTGTATGGGATTACATAAGATCTAGGGAAAATTAAAGCAAAGACAGGAAAAATGTAAATAATGTACATTGTAAAATCATACACATTAATAGGGAACTGTGAAACTTTCTGGTTGATCCAAAGGTAGTATACCTTAGCTGTTTGAGTTTGAGGTGTGCCTTTACATCCTCCGCTCAGTGTTTATTGGATGTTGGTGGAGTCTTTTTCCATTCACAGAAAATCAAGTTGTCAAGCAGGAAGTGTAGAGGAGGTCACATCTTCAGCTTGGTTCCTTTTAGCTGTCTGAAAATCAGGACCGAAACATTTGGCTGTGTGGCCACGCCTTAAACATTTCCTACTTCTCAGCAGACTTTTGCCAGTTTATCCTCACAGACAGTCTTAATTAAAGCAGACAAATGCTGTTGTCTCCGCTGACTGAAGTGTTGTAGCCTAGAGCTGCTGTGTTAATCTAATAGAAAAGAGGGCATGGTGATTACATCAGCGACTGCCATTTCTGCTCACTTATGGACATCACCATGACCTTTGAAGACCCTCGACAGTATGACAAAAATGCTCCCTGAGCCACATTCTGCCACAGTGTGTAGAAACAATAACTGCTCTTTTCCCTTTAAGCGAATCTGTTGTGTTCAGACACAGCATGTTTGTCTCATTTCAGAGGTGACTTAATCGAGTTGTCGTAACATCAACGTAAATTTTTGTGGGGTGTTTTTTTTTTTTTTTGCCTCTGTGCCGGTGACATTATGTTTTCAGGTGTCTGTCCCATTCTTGTGAATGTGATATCTCAGGAAAACCTCGGGAATTTCTTCCTTTGGCACAAATGTCCACTTGGACTGATTAGATTTTGGTGTGGACTCACCAACAGTGTACCTGAGTGAAGTTTGTACGTTTCTCACTGGAAATTCACTTTTCATTTTGCCAAAAAAAAAAAAACACACTTAATATCTTTCATCACATAGCTTAAGTTTTACTCCATATAGTTTATGAGATAGGATAGACATGGATGTAAATTGTATCTGGTTGGTGGAGGCATACGACCATGAGGTGATAAATCTAGTCCATTCAAGTTTGTAATTGATATGTATCCTGCTCATCCTGTTCAGGTCTTAAACTGTCATGCAATTTCTTCAAAAATTGTGACTTCCAGTCTGATCTTTCTGACAATGACCTCATAGTCAGAAATTGGATATTGCCCAGATAGGATTTTTTTTTTTTAAATCACATTTGGTTGTTCACACATGCGTGAAACAATCAGATCTGAGGTTGCAACTCTTATTTTATATTTTATGTCTACTTCATCGCATGACCTGCACTGTCCATGTAGCTCAAATAAAAATTTTCTACACAGTGTGCATGCTGGTCTGTGTGAGGTCCACACATTCTTCCCACACATTCTTCTTTTATTAATACAAATTTATGTGTGGGAGCTGGCGTATATATGGTTTTTGTTTGTACATATTTCTATCAGCTGTTCATTATGGTCTGCCCCCTGCATCCTACATCCTACATTGTGTCCAAACTCCCAATTTCAACATTGAACAAGAAGTGATAATGGTGTGCTCAGTGCTCATGCAGGCAGCGTAGAACACCAGCAGCTTCATCACATTAGGGCCTCTGATCAACTCACTGCAGCTATGGTTACTTTTGTCTGTATTGCTTAATGTTTGAGGGCTTGGAGATTTCTAATGTTCAGGTTTTAAATGTAGTTGATGGAAAAAGGACCTATTCCTGCTTCTTATCCTCTTTATGAGCAGCTTTGTGTTCGTGCTGGGATTCCAGCTGGTGACCTTTCGCTTTCAAGATATCAGTTTGTTCCTCTTTGGAGAATGACCTGATTGTTGTGTTCTGCTGAGTATCCGTCTCTGGTAAATCGTTTAAATAGGAGAGGACATCCTTCTCCTGTTATTAACAGGACCATAATAGAAAGTGCATGAATGATGGATTGTTTTCCAGCTTCAGTCACTACGTAGGTTGAACAGATGCTGATGTTGTATGTCCGCAGGAGGGCAACATAAAGTTTGCAGTGGCTTTCAAATCTCTTGGCCACCAGTTAAGCAAAAGCTATTGGCCAGTCAACAGTTGGGAGCATTTCGATGAAAAATATTTTACTTTGTACTCACTACATTTATTTAATAATTATTGTTACCTCTCAGAAAGAGGTCAATAAAGCAAAATGCAGTATAATGACAAGATTTATTGATTCAGCAGTAATTCAAATTATAAGCATATGACATTTTGGTACTTTTACTTTTGGTGCTTCATATTTTTTGCTAATACATTTGTACTTAAGTAACATCAGATCTGTTCATGAACTGGTGTTGGGTGGTAGACTCCGTACTTATTAGCCTGTGGATATCCCTCCTGATTCCTGTTGCCTGAAGTGAGGAGAATTAAAACTTCAGCTTGGCTGTTTGACGTCTGACAGAGCTGAATGTGGGGTCAGTTCGATCAGGCAGAGAAGGACCAGAGGAAATATTTCTACTACAGGTTGTAATATTTTATGTTGAACAACAGTGATTTGTGTCTGTCCTCTGTCAGCCTGTTAGGTTTTTACTATCACCAGTTGTGGTTACACACACAAAGAAACACAGCATTCCCATTCTGTTGTCAGAACTGATGGCAGCACTTGTATAACCAGTGGAATTGCTCTCCTGGACTTGGAGCATTTTTATGGTTCATGTCGAAGCAGATTGGTTCAGACCCATTTGCCCTTTTCACACTCAGGCAGTGGGGGTTGAAGAGTTGTAAATGCTTCCCAGCATCTCTGATGCTGCTGAGGGCCGCTGTTGATGTCAGTTTGATATGGAAGAGAATACACAAACGTGCATGAATAATGCCTTTATACGGACTTTTGCATAAGAAGGGGGGTGGGGGATCTAACAGTTGCAAACACTGATATGAGTGGTTGTGCTTGGTCCAGTGGCCTGTTATGTGCATTTTCCTATTAAACAAATCATGTGAAACAAAATGGAAGACTGAACTCTACATGACATGGAATGCTGTGACTATCCAGCTGCCACCACTGCAGTGGCCTTCTGATGTATTGTCAACAGTTTTGTGTTTTTTTTGTTTTTTTTTTTATTCATCAATAGCTGTTGTTGCTTTTGTTTTACATTTTGATCCACTGATACATAGCCATCATTGATGTCTGACTGATAACTTGTTAGCTGGATGTGAGTTGAGAAGTTAAAGGCCTTCACAAAAAATTGTATTGGTTACTTAGGCTTTACAGTATTATGCTGGGTTAGATAAGGATAATCACCTTTATTTGACCAAGTATGTTACACACAAGGAATTTATTTCTGGGACAGAACCGAGGCAGCCACCTGCGGCTCTAACCATCGGAGGTAACTTGGCGGTTCAGTGTCTTGCCCAAGGACACTTTGACATGTAGACTGCAAGGTTCGAACCGCCGACCCTCCGGTTGGGAGACGGCTGCTCTACCCACTGAACCTCAGTCGCCCCAAAGTATTGCTGTATCCCAACCATGATATAGATCAACACCAAAATCTGATCAGTTGTTCCCTGGCCCATGCCCTACCTCTCCAAAGCATTTAATCAAAATGTTTTCATTAATTTTGAAATTATGCTGTCAACAAAGAAACGCTGGCAAAAAACATAACCCCCGGTAATAATTAGACCAAGGAAGAAAGTAGAGGCAGACAGCTTTCACATCCTGGGAGAGGATGTACTATACGCTTGACAAACATTCATTTATTCCTATGGGTATCAAAAGATGACTGGTCGTTGTCCACAGGAGTACAGTATGTCTTCACTGCCACTTGAGAATGTTCCGAGTAGATTGGATGAGATCCCTTAGTAATTATTTCAATTATGTGGGTGTGCAGCATAGGCTATTCACTATTCATGTAATTTTCTTGTACTGTCCTGATAACAGTGATGGAGCTCAGGCGTCATCATTCATATTGCAAATATTTTCATTATTGAAAACTGGACTCTGTATAACGGCTTATTTGCCTGATGTAAGGAAAAACACAGAACATAATTGCTAATTAATCGTATTGCTTTGTCTGTAGATGTTAGTGTGGCTGTGGAAAGCGGGCACAGCACCTCTCTCAATTCAGAGATGGAGATATCATCCCTGCTGCTGTGTGATGACTGGTAGCATCCTACATACAAGTAGTTGTGTACTAACTTGTTACAGGCTTGGTCATAATTGCATTAAAAGTTGCATTTTAAAGTATGTTTATAGTTGTAATAGATGTGTGATGGAGACAAAAGTCATCATATAACACATCATGTAAGACGAGGAATATGTGTGTGCCTGTCTGAAAGCTGTGGCTCTTGTACCCTCTGTATTGCTCATGGACTATTTTCATAATCACCAAGAGTGCAGTGTGGCTCCTTTTATTTGGCGTGAGCATGAAAAAGAGCATGAAAGCAGATGTCTCAAGTGAGAGTTGGCAACCCTGACTGAATAAGTAATTCTAAACAATATTTATCTACTTGGCTGCTCTGTGAGCTGCCAGCTAAAGCCTGCAGCTAAAATGTTGATCCAGCTGTAGGCCTATTATTATTATTATTATTATTATTCATCGGTAAATTAGTTCTGACTGTACAGACTGTAGATACTGCGCACTCTTCACCTCTGTTATTGCACTTCTGGTTAGGTGCTAAACTGTATTTTGTTGCCTTGTACTTGCACATGGGTAATGACAAAGTTGAGTCTATTATTATTATTATTATTATCATAATTATCATAATAAAGGCATATTGTGATCAGAGAAGGGCAGTTTGGTATTGGTGTCGATTCTTGAAGGATTCTTAGTTTCATTGTGTAGTTTTCACTATGCAAACACAAAAGCACATGCTGAAAACTTTTTTTTTCCTAGGAAAGTCACATATCAGGACCTTAGTTGCATTAATCAACTTAAAACCAAGCCCGAAGAGCTGCAACTGACTATTGTCTTTATCAGTTAATGGATTCAAACATATAGGCGACACATTCTGTCTTCTGTCCAACCAACCAATAGTCCCAAATGTTTTTGTTTTTCCATTTACCATTTAACATTGAAAAAGCAAATTGGTTAAAACATTTCTAGTAAAATGACTTGAACAGGGGCGCCCCCTAGCTGAGTGGTTACGGCACACCATATGCCCTGCTGGGGTTCCCCAGTTTTCTGTCTGCCTCTCTGTGACTTACTAACTAATAAATTCATAAAAAGCCCAAAAATAAATCTTAAAAATGGTCAAAATGTTTCTTCATCAGCTGATTAGTACTCACCTAAACATTTGAGCATATAACCACAGGTTGTTTGCAAAAGAGCAGTATTATTGTGTAAAATCTAGAAAGGATTTGGATTCATCTAAGAAAATTAGAAATGAGCAGCAATTCAAAACACAACAGGACAGCTGGAGGTATATAAAAGGGTATATAAAAACAGAAATGGATAGGCTCTGGATCGTAACAGGATGAATCTTCCATTACTAACACCTAGATCTGGCCTGGTATCATCTTAAGGATCAGAAAAAAAACACACGAGTGGCTGAATTGGGGGGAAAAAATCAGAATATCGTCTTATGCTGTCAGTGTTTTATTGCAGAGATGGCAATCCATCTTGTTTTGTCATGATAACTGCCACTGCTGTGGTTGTGTGACCTTTAACGTTGCCTAAAGGTCAGCAACACTAGCAGCATGATGCTTCACTGTCTGGACACGTGGAGACATCTAACCAGCTAAGACAAGTTCTGTTCTCTATTTATTTAACCTTTTCTAGCCACATCTCTGCAGACACTACATGTTTATGATTTTATCCTTTGTTTATAAAAATGCATTAAGCAAGATTCTGAACAGTTAAATTAAAATTTTTGCTGTGAATCTACACTATGATCAAACGCCCGTCCATTTTTCCAGTTGTTATTAATGTAATTTAACAGCCGAACACACTGTAACCAAATATCGTTGGGACAGACGGCACAGCAGACGTTCCCACACATGTTGGACTGTGGATATCCCTTGGCTTTGCTTTCACTCTTCATCTGAAAAACGCTGTGCTGATATTCCATCATTTGACCGTCTTGCTCTCTTCTTCTGTGCAGCCTGGAGGTGTTTTTGTCTCATGATGCTGCTATAAACCCTCCAAAGGTCTGATTCCTTTGTTAATGGCCTTTCGTTAAATAATACTTTAGTGTGTGTAGTAACAGTTTTTTACAACACTGCCTCTGTATAGATAGAACCTGCTGTTCTGAGGAATCGGCAACAGTTGGGACACCTGTAGGAATTGTTTACATCAAGGCTTCATTTACTTCACTGCTGCAGAAAAGATGGAAGTTAACATGTTACTTGAACTCTGAAAAAGGCCTGTTACATATGAAATGCACATATAGATTTAATGTACTTTTTGTACCCCTGGGACTTCTTAAATGTGTACCATTTGGGGTTATTATTGGACTTGAACTGCTTCAGTAAATGTGGGACCTTCATACCAACAGTTCTGAGCACATGAGTAATAGATAAGTAACGTGTTAGATATCAGTTACAAACGCATCTCAAACTAACCCTATTGCAAATTATATGCAGTAAAGCCATGTGACAGTTATTTTATCCAGGAGAATCTTGTTTTTCTGTCATGTCAAATATTGAGCCTGTTACCAAAAGTAAACCCAATTTGAAATACAGTACAACAGTAGAGAGAACCAGTAGCCTCACCCACTGCTCCACTGAGTAAACATCAATAAATAAATAATTTTTGTGTATTCACAATCCTCACAAGTATTTTGAAGTTGCTTGTTGTTCTGCAACATATAGTAGAGTTTTGTTTGAGCATATGATGAGAGATCAAATCCAGCATGTATATCCACCATTTAAGAGTTCACATGGAGTGTTTTGTGTCATTTCTCACGTACTTCCTGTTTTACTACAGCCAACTACACACACGCACACAATTTCCTCTACTAGTATGACCCGAGGCTGCTCTGGCTTGCACTTACTGATAAGAGAGAGAGAGAGAGAGAGAGAGAGAGTGTGTGTGTGTGTGTGTGTCCAGAGCTAGCTTACTGTAGTTGGGCCCCACCCTCTGCACAGAGAGAGAGAGAAGCAGAAACTAGCAGAGAAGGAATGAAGGAAGAGGAAAAACGCAGACAGAGTAACCCCCGAAACTGCATCTGAAACTCACAAGGTAACTAAGCAGGAAACTGGTCAGCCAGCTGTTCAGCCAGTTCCACAACCAGTCAACAACTGCTTGAAATATATAGTCGGGAAATCTGTTTGTTAGAATTGGACTGGTTGATAAGTCAGCAACTAGTCAGTCAGTTGGTAAACAGATCATCTGGTTAACCAGTTAAACTGTTTTTCATTTAGTCAGTCACTGAGTCAGACAGGTAGTCACATAATCAGTCATGCAGATTTTAACTCATGTTGTCAATTAACCTAGTAGTTCAGTTAGTTATTTGTCTAGTTAGTTGGTTAGTTCATTTTTTTTCTTTGGTAGTTGGTTAGTTCATTAGTTTAGTCAGTCTTTGAGCAAGTTGGCGAGCCAGTCGGTTAGTGAGTTTTTCAGTCAGTTTCTCAGGCAGTTAACCTCCGAGATGGCAACTGCAAGGCACGGCCATTAAATTGGTCATCCATCCCTGCAGCCAGGCAGAGAGTCAGCTGGTTGGAGAGGGGAGTGTCTTCCTGCTGCGTTGCTTTCAGCTGAATGGTAGTCCATCATCCAGTCGTCCAGCCTCCCACTCGGTTAGTCAGACAGTTAATGGGTGTAGATGCAGGGCTAGTAGTCAGCTGCACTGGGCGCCTCGTATCTCCCTCGGGATCTGACACTGTTGAATCAGCTGAGGAGCCACTGAGAGGTAAGTGGCTTGGAGACCTTCAGCGGGATGTTTGTTTGGCTTGGCTGCTGTGTACGGGTCGGAGCTGTTTGCTGACTTTTGGAGGCATGTGATAGGCTTCAGGGTGAACTGGAACTGATGGGGACGATTTGTATACAGAGACATAAAAAAACAGTTTTTAGCAGGGAAATGCCATCAGTGCATCTGTGGCTGTCGAATGTGATCCCACGCTTTTCTACAAGTTGATAACTATTGCCTTGTGGTTGCACTCAGCTGCATCGTCCAGGCAGCTCGATGTGTGGGCTTTTAAGCAGCGGTCCGGCAGAAGCTGGCCAGGAATATGCTCTCGTGCTCAGTCTCATGATGGTGAAGTGTTGTTCTGAAGCTGCTGCTGCTAAAATCCGACTTTCCCCAACTTAGTGTTTTGATCAGGAGACGTCTCTGCTGGAGTTGGCTTTTATTTATCACTTTTTGGAAAACTTTGAGCATCATCTGAGGTGAGGAGCAGCTGTGCCATATTTAAAGATAAAGTAAGAGGCAGAATGATTTTCATTTAGAATCACTATATTATTGCTATTCAGTCACTGTGTAAAAAAAAAAAAAAAAAAAAAAA
>NW_018127930.1:129218-140107 GCF_001952655.1 Monopterus albus
TAGAAATCTGTTTTTGTGAAATAATGATATGTAATGGTGGCTTTATAGTTGGAGACAGACGAAGAATGAAGTTAAACCAAATGAAATATATGAAAACATCAAAGAAGAAACCACTGAAGACAGAATGAGACTAAATTGGCTTCTTTGAGAGAGGCCGATGCAAAGCTGGAGCTTTGATGGCAAATGTTTGATAAGCACAACCTTGTGTGTTCAGATAACAGAACTAGATGGCACAGCGGACAAAAAAAACTGGATTTCAATTTGAGTTGTTCAAGAAAGTCCGTCAAATACGTACTTTGATTTTAACATTATTAAGGTGAGGGGGAAAAGAGCTACCTTCTGTTGTAATGCACACCGGCTGACAAAAAAAAAAAAAAAGTAAGTATTCGACTATTGGGGGGGCGACCCATCAGCCAATGTTTCAGTTCCCTGGACTCCTCTTTGATATAACTCTCTGTGATGGGATCCTCTTGTGGAAGAAAAATTTAGTTTAAACAATATTATTTGACAGCAGAAGGAGATAGCGTAATTTAAACCGCCTTTTAAAACTTGTAAATGGTAGAAAATTGCAATTAGCTGCAGGGCTGTGACTGAACGTGTTGATCTGTGTGGTGATAAAGGTCTCTGCCTCCAGCTCATGTGTCAGAGGCGTTTCCTCTGTCATGGTTTACAACAGAGAAGATTCTAAGGTAAATATTTGACTTTGGGATGTATGCATAATTGTGAAAATACACACACCATTTTAAAAACTGTTAAGTGTGTTTCTAGTGTGTGAAACCCCCTGTAGTAACGCGCTCTCTCTCAAAAGAAACATGGTGTGAAGTCCTGCTATGTTCTAACAAGATCTTTAGTTAACTTTCCACTGCATATTTGGTGCATTATAAAGGAAATTCATTCATTTCAGCTGTTTTTGTTATTAAATATAGTTCTGTGGGTTTCTGTGAAACTAAGTAAGAACATAGAGCACTTTGTCCAGTACTTTTTCAGGATAGAGAAAGCAAACATCATAAAAGCTAAAAGTCTCAGCGAGTCTCATGCACAGACTCGCTGTGCACTTCTGAAGACATCGGGGCCAAATTAACAGATGGGTGAAACACTTAACTGTGACACGGATCAAAGGTTAAATGATCATTTTCCCTCCGACACCCATCAGTCATTGGAAGTCAAGAGCTGAACCTCAGAGTGAAATGCTGTGTCTTTGGAGACTGACGTTAACCATAAAGTCAAACTGATTTTTATTTTTTCTCTACCATTTTTATTTTAACCTTGGGCTGAGATTGTGAAGTTGCCATTCTGAGACAGTTTAGCGACAGAGATGATGTGTAACAATAAAAACATTGAAAGTGGATATACAGTGACAGAGTGAGGTCAAGGCATTTTGCTTTAGGACCCAGGAGACGCCAGAGAGCAGAGCGAGCGCTCTGGCTGATAATGATGCTGTGTGTTTCACTCGTGTCCTGGGGCCAACATCAGGATCACAAAGTCACTCAGCTGACTGATTACATGACCTCAACACAAGTGATGGCTGCCCAAGAGTTTTTTTTTTCTTTGTTGAAAGGAGCTACTTGATCATGCCACAATTTCAGTAGTTAAAATTTGCAGTCTTTCCCTTTCTTGTTTTTGTTTAAGTGTACATGGGATGATAATGGGTATGTAGAAGAATAATCAAATTAATATAGAGACAAACATCTTCACCTAAACATGGCAGTTTGTTGTATACAGTCCCACCGGTGAAGGGCTATTGGAGTTATGAGACCACTTGTGCAGCACTTGTCTTTGTACATTTTCAGTTTGAACTTCAGCACGATCTCTTCTGATTTGTTTTTGATCCGGTTTCATGTGGCTGCTGTAATGGGATTAAAGTCCTGCACTTGAGAGGGTTTCAGGACAGGAAGAGGTTTGCCATGTGCAGCTTTAGTTTCTGTACGTGACGCTCTGCTTGGCCATTTTGGGTATTGCTGTGAACAAGAACTTTGGAATTACTCATCGATCTGCAAAGAAACCATGAACTGCTCAAAGCCATCACTTCCTGTGTCGCAGCACAGAAGCACCAGACCATGAGCAAGTAGAAATGCTTTCATGAAGTGGATTCAGTGCTGCGTTAAAGCAACCACAGACAGAGGACAGCAGAACATATTGATTTGGATGGAAATATCACAGGTTTTTATTGCAGTACTGTAAACACAATCTGTTCAGCTAGTGATCCTTGTGTGTAGTCGTTCAGAGTGGAGACAAGTAAGACACAAATAGCTATATTTATCATCTTATTTATGATCTGGTAAACATTGAGTGCTTATTCCTTTTATATATTGACTACTTTGTAATCTGCATGAAAATTAATTTGTCCATGACTTAAGTTTGACTTAAACTGACAGTCTCGCCAGTCCCAGTTGTGCTTTGTGTTTAGTAATAATTAGCAAATGTTGTGATGCTTCTTTTTTTTATCATATCATATAAAAAAAAATTATAATCTCCTGGTGAACTGCAGAACTCTGACACTCTTCATGGCTTGCTCTAGACCTGCAGTACAGGTCTGACCCTGGCTCCTTGACCTCCCGGTCTTGCCTCTTTCTGTCTCCTGGTTTTCCTGTATCCATTCTAACCTTTCAGATCCAGCTGTGTGAGCATCTGTACACATGTTAGCCCACCTCCTGCTGTGGGATTAGGGAGGGATTGCGGAAACCCTGGTGGGACTCGCCGGTGGATACAGAAATAGATGCACTGCCCCTGAGTGGAGCGGGTGGTATCCTATCTGATCTGCCTCCAGAAGCCCTCGGTCTCATGAGTGAAGTGAGACTCTGTGGTCCCACTTTTAAAACCAGTTTAACATGCAGTAAAGAAGATGTATGTAACTATAAGAATAGTTATAAATAATTGTATTAACAGCAGCTTTTGTGAGCAGAAGTGGTAGCCACCAGGCCACCAATCTGCTGTAAGTTTAACAATATTGATCTTTTCGCTGTGTTGTCTCACTGTTTTGTTAAGTGGGTCTGAAATGTTGAAAGGTTTCGGACAAATTGAATAATTGAGGGTCAGTCTTCATCCATGTTAGCGGTTATTGATCGTTGCCTCTGGAGAGAGTATTGGTAACAACAACAAAGGCCCTCAGTTGACTCTGCAGAGCAGATGGGAAAATAAATCAGATGTTGGATTTGTTTAAGAAGATGTACAATATGGTCACAACAGCCAAACAGAGGTCTCTGACAGATGTGTACTGGCCTTTTATACATGATAGATTGTATTTTTATTATTTGTTGGCTTTACAGACAAAATTGGTTCACAATAGTTTGAGAAGATATCTGAAAAGTATTTATTGGTACTGACTGAAATCACAGAAAGGTCCCAGGTGGGGCCCGGGCCCGAACCCGAACCCGGAACCTTCACGCTGTGAGGCAACGGCGCTAACCACTGTGCCACCGTGCTGCCCTATTTGCTAAACATCATCTTGTAATTACAGAAATAATATGACTGGTCATTGCAGCGCCCTTGACGGGTGATGTGACCATCCGGTATGGTGAGGGGGGAAATAGCATAGAAGGTCACACACGGCGTCAGGTAGAAGTTAGAAGCTCATGCATTGTTCATGCACAGTTGTAAAGTCTGAAGAGACTCATGAAATCATACAGGAGAGAAGCCAGTCACCTGAGTATGTGGTAAAGCCTTTTACAGTGCTTGCATATTGTTGTCTTTTACTACATATGACAATTCATACTCAGAACTGAAGTGGCATTCGGTACACGATGATTAGTTAAAACATCACAAAGATGTAAATATAGTGGAAAATGCTGTGTCAGCGATGCTTTTGAAAGTAGAATTTCACTACTTGGCAGTAAAAGGAATCTGCAGATCCTCTACGTGGTAAAGTGAATTTCCAGGAGTAGGATTTGGGGTCATTGTGTAACTGCAGACGCATTTAACCAAAAGAAAACTATTAGAAAACTCTACACTCCACACAGTAACTACTATTTGTTTCTGAAGCTGCAGGCTGTGCATGTCAATCTGACTGAAAGTGGTGATGTCTGTTTTATCTCACAGATATGAAGGTTATCAGAGGAGGAAGAGCAAAACAACTTCCTCATAGATGTTCGCTGATGGGTCCTTATACAAACTCTGAAGTCATTCTGGACAGTTGTAGAATCCATCCTCTCTCTGTTTCCCCTCACTTATATGTGTGATCGTGCATACATCTTTAATGCATCTATGCATTTTATGGTTTTGTTCTTGCTTGTTATTGAGATGCAATATTTAGCAGGCACCAAGGAAAGCTGTTCTCCTGCAACCTGAAAGCTGTGAAGTAATATTTCTATTTGTCTGTGAAAAGTTTGTGCTTTTGGAAATTGATCTTATGTGATGTTTCTTTTGCTTCTCTTCAACCTGCGGCAGCAAAATGTGCACTGCAAACACATTCAGGTGTTTTGTCTTAGCCCTTTGGGGCAACAGGAAACAAACTGTGAACACAACACTGACATATCATCACCTTTTAAGCTAAAAATATCTAAGTTTTTGAAAACTGCTGCTTATTTATACAGTTGTGAAGCCTTCATTCATAGCCATCTTTCTGGCATCTAAAGAATGGCAGTCCAGTTTGAGCAGGTCATTTATAATGATCGCATTGTTTTGACATTTCATATATTGTTATTCTAAAAATACCAGTTAGACCTGCTTTAAGCATTGCTTTCAAAACATTATTTGAATACATTGTGTTTTATGAATTGGTGAATCAGATCTTTTTCCCCTTTACTATTGCCAAGAAATTAAGCAAAACATTTTCAAATGCATCCTTGGTTTCTTCTTTTCTGTACTGCTTTTGTACTGTTCTCTTGTTCGTTGTCGGGGTGATTCTGCTGTCAGCTGACCGAGCTGCTGCTGGTAGTTTTACCTGTGGGGGTTGACTGACTGACTGACTGATCAATCTACAGATATTCCCATTGTTCCACCAATGACATCACATCAATAAGATCAGCTCTTCTTCCTTGACTCACCTCCTGGGTCACATCTCCACAGGGCTTTGTCAGGGGATTGGTGGATGGATGCCGAGGTGTGAGAGAAAGGGAAGAAAGAAATCGGAGTGGTCTGTGTCACGTATAAGCAAAGTGTTTCCACAAATGAAGGAAACCTAAATAAGTTACAATGACTGTTCTCCAACCCTTATTAACCAGTGGCTATTTTCATATAGAACATGACTAAATCTTAAACAATTTAGTTTCATGTTGTTACTGAGGAAATCATTGGTTTTACTTCATGAATCAAAGTGAGGATGATAATTGTAAGTTGTGTTGGCATATCAACTTGAAAAGTCTGCTCTGTGTTAATGTACGATGAGAACATAACTCACCAAGAACTAAAATCTGTCCAGACAAGCATAGAAAGACGTGCACACACACACACACACACACACACACACACACACACACACACACACACACACAGTGCAAGTTACTGTTTTCCCAGAAAGTAATGTTCTGGTCAGGACGACCCTGTGGGCCCCACTCCCATAATTCACCAGTAGGTAGTACAGTATAATAACACACACAACACTTTTGTCACTGACCATGTTTTCCGTTTAGTGGCTCGTTCAACTTGTGTGAACAGGCATCTCAAGCCTGGATGTCAGTGCCTCTGATTTCCTCTTTTCTTCTGTTTCATTATTCAAGTCACTTGTAATTTTTCACACATGGAAGCAGAAACCTGAGCTGTGTGTGTGTATATGTTAACATGCATCTCTGTCTGTTTTCCACAGGCTTTTTGTGGTCATCACTATGACTGATGGAGATTATGACTACCTTATAAAGCTCCTTGCCCTGGGGGACTCTGGTGTGGGGAAGACCACCTTCCTGTACCGATACACAGACAACAAGTTCAACCCCAAGTTCATCACCACAGTCGGCATCGACTTCAGGGAAAAAAGAGTGGTGAGCGCATCTCAACTACACCTTAGTTTTCTCGTATGGTGGATTCCACACACAGGTGATGGAGGGTACTATTGTTTACTTCGGTATTTGCTTATTTTATTTACTAATGAGTTCAGAACATGCCCAGCTGCCTATTGAGTTATGGACTAAATTTTGAGCAGGTCATTACAGTTTATTTTTTTTGGTTTCCCCTCCAGATGAATTCTAATAAGTTCGATGATTCCCAAACTTATCTAGCACCACGAGCAAGTCAGAATTTCACTTTGTTCAGTGCTTTGGTTCATGACCAAAACTAGAGACGTTCCCATCAGCCTCAGATGCACGTTGTGTTTGGTGCTAATTAGCAAAAGTTAGTGTGTTAACATGCTGCAGTAAAAGGGTGGCCATGGTGAGCACAAGGCCTCAGAAAGAGCACTAAGGTCCATTGCAGTTGTGGCGTAGTGGCCACCCTTGACATTGTAATTTCCAGCATCTTGTGATGCACAGTGGCTAAAAATATATTTTTTCCAATTTAGCTCAAATTGAGACTAGTCTACAGCCATGCTGCTAGCAAAGTGTATCTAAACCACCAGGTCCTCCATACTAAACAGCAAAACAGACTTTTGACCCATCAGAGTATTTTGTGACTCCTGAACTATGATTAGATGTAGATTAATAAAATCGACAAGTTGACAGCTAAGTTATAAGCCGACCACTGAACTGCACATATTGGGCGTGCCATACTGATGTAGTCAAGCTGCAGTATGAAAGTGCTGGTCTTGGCAGTTAATGTGATCAAAATGCTCTTTTCAAGAGAGCTGAGGCCATTGGCCCCAGGAAATATGACAGTTGACGTTTCCTGACAAATGTCTGAGATATCTGAGGTGGCTGATGACACCATGTATTTTGGTGCACAAATTAGCATTGAACATACAAAAGTACAGCAGCATAACAGGATTTTGCTAAAGGGTGTTACAGGTCTTTGTTTTGTCAGCGTAAAACCTCATCAGTATTGGAGTCCATTGTGAATGAACATAAATCCAGTCTTGCAACAGCTGCTCTTCACTGTGAAGAATCAAAACATGGACCTTTTATAGCCATCTGTCAAGACTGTAAAGAGTTTCCATACTCAAAAGATTAAGGGTGGATTGTGACTTTAAACTACCACTGCGACTTGTTCCAAGGATGAGCATACACACTTCCAGGCACTGATGTTTGAGATGCAATCATCTCAATCTGGGCGAGGCCTGGTTTGGTCAGTGGGCTTTTCTGTTTTCACACGTATGAAATGCTGACGTTTCTACTTTGGATGACTAATAAGATCAACAATTGTTCCTCACCTCTTCTGTTTGCATGTGAATGTTAGTTAAGGTCACACCCTGTTTTCACGTTGTCCTGTCTAGAATCAGAAGCAGGCGCATGTGATCACAGCTGTAGTTCAGTGCTGTCACTGCATCCTCCTCGGGGTATTTAGGGAGCCTGAAGCTGAAAGTGGACCAGTTGTTTTTATTCTTTAAGCCACTGAGCCAGAATTTGTAGACAGATGTCATATGACATGCTACCCACAATCCCTTGCATTTTAGGCAGGCAGTGAATTGGCAGTTCAGTGATCACTACAGCCAGGAAAACGTGGGTATCTGCCGTGACAGGCTTATTAGTAAACCTGAGCACATTACATTTCATACCGACACCGCCATTTAGGGCGTCTGGCTTTAAAGCCCATCAGGCCAAGCCATCATAAATCTTCAGGGCCCTATATTAAGTAACACCATTTTTCAGTCCTAACCTAAAATACACATTCAGTAATTTCATATACACCATTACCCAGGACACTGCACTCTAATCCTAACCTATCATAGCCCGTCATCACTCTAACCTTAATACAAAGCATCCCTGAATCCTACTCCCACCCATGCAAAGAGCAGATATTTAGTGCTTGACACATAGTACAGTATTTGCTCAGGTTATATGGTGGCTGGCCCAACTAGAGTCTGGATATCTGAACTGAGCCCAATGGAACCCGTCGGTACCCAAGGGTTTGGACAGAAATTTAAATTACGTTCGGGGCCACATCATGTTTGGACATGTAGATCAAACTTTAGGCTAGACGGCTGTAGAACACAAATGTCTGCTTCATTTGATAAGGGGAAAAACGCAGGTTCGGATGTTGTATCATAAGCTTGCACTCTCGGGCACGGGTCAAGTTCAGACAGAAATATGCAGCCTGATCCATGCTCTAGGCCCAACTGGCTTGGTGTGTTGTATTTAATTTAGGTATAGCTTTTATGTTGCTGTATGTGTTTAGATTTTAAACACTGATGCATACAGAAATTTTTACTTATTTTGTTAGTAAAAAGAGCTTTTGTAGCAAAATGTTTATACAGTTGACTGAATTGAAAATGTGCAGTTGTGGCATTTGTGTTAATACTCCACATGGTTTTCCATCAAAGCTCCGCACCCCCAGAGGTCTAGCTGTAAAGGACTTGCACTGTCATGTACTGATCTAACAGTCAGTTATTACCTGGAAACCAAAAACACTGGAGTTCACCCTAACTGCTCTGAATGTAATTGTTGTGAACAGAGCCTTAAGAGTAGCAGTGTTGGCGTGTCTCATCTGGGAGAGTCAGAGGTGAGAATGAGGCCCGAGGCTTCCTGCAGACACAAACACAGCCCACTGTAGCACACAGGAGTTTGTCATTGCAGAATCATGATCACTGGTAGACAAATTTGCTGTAAAATTAGTAACAGTAAGCAGCAGAGAAGTGAAAAATCAACCTACAGGATGTTTAAAACAAAACCAGCACTTGGAGCTGCTTTGGTGATGGCATATTGCTTTGGGTGCTAGTGAGTTGATGAAATGTGGACCTTGAAGTTGACTTTGAAATTGACTTATCCACCTTTGCAGAATACTTGGTTCTAGAAGCCTGGTGATCTAGAGAGTGGTCACACTGCTGGTTGGCAAAAAAACTGGGACTAGTGAGCTAATCGCTAACATGCCAGCCACCTGGGCTAGTGTTTGTCATTCACAATTACTCCCCAAGCTTCACTGTGCTCTTCCTGTACTGGGCCGTTTACTGTCACCTGGGGTTTCACACTCAGAATTTTACAGCGGTTCATTCAATAAAGAGTTACTGAAGTGGGGAAAGGTAGTTATGTTCACAACGTTTATTCAAAAATATGTCTGTGTTATAACTGTCTAAAAACCATTGCTCTTTAGTGGAATAGTTTTGGTTATCAGTGCAAATTTGCACATCAAATTTTGCCACAGTTGAACCGTAACATGCATATTTACTTGGCCCCCGCAAGAGAGTTCACTAATTGCAGCAAATCCTTTCGGCAATCAGGTTTGTATTGCCAACATGCACTTTCCACATCTCGTGCAGCTTTGATGTGCTGATGTTTTGTGCTAGAGGACCGTGCTATAATCAGAGATGGGTATGGTCACAAGTATGAGACAGACCTGACCAGGAGCTGGACTGAGGAGTTGCTTATCAACCTTGGGATACATCAGCAATGCGTTCCCTTCATACAGGGGTAACTTTCTGTGCTTTAAATTCTTCTTTAGAATGTTATCTGCAACCTGAGAGCACGAGTCTGCAGCTGCTACTTAAATGGGATCATATATAATAATATATAACATCTTTCCTGATGATTATGTATTATTATCAAGACAGTGCTAGTATATTAAGGCACCATTGGTCAAAACTAATCCAATAAATCCTGCCTGTTTAACTGATGTAGGGAAGTGTTGCTGCTGATTTATGGCCTGGAGGCTGCAGTTTGTGGGGCTGTTTAATTGTATTGTTTTTTGCTGAGCAGTGTTTGTAATATATTTGTTCTGTTTTTATTTGTTTTGGTAGACTATATGCTATATTTTAAAAATGTCATATGACCAGATGTACAGTATTGGTTTATATCTCAGTTTAAAGAGGGTTTTTTCCTTTAGACATTAAGATTCATGAAGATTAAAAACTAGTGTTGTTTGTGCCTCCTCAGGTGTACACATCATCCAACACCAATGGAACAGCCACAGGGAAAACCTTCAAGGTTCACCTTCAGCTCTGGGACACAGCTGGACAGGAGAGGTGGGCTGCTTGCACTTAATAATGGGATGTCTATATTGGTCTGGCTTGTCCTCCATATGTTCCTTTTGCTGTATGGCTTTCAGTAGTTCTTTAGGGAATGAAGCATGTTGTTTCAAACAGCAGCCAGTGCAGCTGACAGACGTGAGCAGGTCAGTTCAGCTGCAGTTCCTCTACTGGCCACTATGCTAGTCTGGTTCCAGACCTCTGAATCACTACTCCCAGCTCAGGTTTGCTCAGAGAATTAAATTGCTCTGGTGTTGCACTCACTGACAGCAGTTGCCCCCTGGTTAGAGAAAGAAGCAAGTCACAATTTGCACTGGGACTTCATATTTCTATGTGTCTCGCTACTGACTGACTGGTTTGGGCAAAATAAGCTCCCTTCCCATGAAACTGGCCAACATGGGCACAACATCAGGCTGAATGAAAGAAGTCATTGCAGTTCAGTACAGCTAGAATATCCTGACTATTGACATGAGGGGGGAAAGTATCTTTCCAGAAACAACAGTCACTATTTGACAATGTGAGTACCTAGGCTCTTGTAACGCATGTCTTGATAGACAAAAAAAAACTATACATTTAAAAAGAATGTTTTGGGCCCTGATGACTGATTGATTGAATGTCTGTTTTATTTCATTCTGCAAATAGTGGAATGTTAAAAGCACATTTTGGCTTCTTTGATTTTACTGGAAAATTGGGAAAGATGACTTTGATTTTATTGCCACATCTACACTGAAAGGCCAGTGCAGAATTTCCAAAATGTCAAATCCAGCACTGATAACATTTGTAAAACGATAATGCTAAAATATAACACAGTGTGAGGGCGAAACAACAGGTTACTGTGTGTCTGTGTCCTTGTCAGTATATGTCAATCATGCACAGTAAAGTGTGTGTGTGTGTGTGTGTGTGTGTGTGT
>NW_018127930.1:140744-141061 GCF_001952655.1 Monopterus albus
AGCCAGCAGAGCTTCCTCAATGTTAGAAACTGGATGAGTATGTTGTAATCTTCACATTTTTTTACGTGTTAAACCTGCACTTAGGCCTTGGGTCGTCTTCTCCTTTTGCTATCAAAACACTCCTCTACAGTGCTACTAGTGGTCAGAAATTCTCTAGGGGACAAAGTTTTTTTATTATATTTGCACATATACAGTGAGGAACAGAAGTATTTGAACACCCTGCGATTTTGCAAGTTCTCCCACTTAGAAATCATTGAGGGGTCTGAAATTCACATTGTAGGTGCATTCCCACTCTGAGAGACAGAATTAAAAAAAAA
>NW_018127930.1:142852-143799 GCF_001952655.1 Monopterus albus
TCCTGAAATTTTTTTTTAATTCTGTCTCTCAGAGTGGGAATCCACCTACAATGTGAATTTCAGACCCCTCCATGATATCTAAGTGGGAGAACTTGCAAAATCACAGGGTGTTCAAATACTTCTGTTCCTCACTGTAAATGATGGAAGGTATACTGTATGCCCGTTGAAGGTCTTATGAGTCTTATGAAGAAAGCATAAAGCAGTAAGTGAAGTTTTTCACCTTTCATTTTCAAGCTGTCCTCATATACTTAACGCATTCAGTTGAGAAAACACTGTATAGTTTTTCCGCTATCATATTTTCACGTCATTTGTTTGCAGCTGCTGTTGTTGATTTGTAAATTTCCAGGTCAGCTACAGGCCAACGCTTACTGTGAGAGCCCAGATATCGTGTTGGTAGGAAACAAGGTGGACCTGGCCGACCAGCGGGAAGTTCAGGAGAAACAGGCCAAGGAGCTGGCTGATAAATACGGGTATGTTTATGTCTACCTGGCAACAAAACTCTGATTTAAACTCTGGGGATCTTATGTCAGAAACTGTTAGATTACATAGAGTACATTTAAAGTGAGCGCTTCAGTCTTTCTTCTACATTCATGACACTATACATGTCAAACAAATGAGATGATTTTTAAAATGTGGTAATAGAAATTATAAGCTTATAATTTTGATTTTGATTTGATTTATTCTTTCAAGCATGTAAAGACAGTTGATATGTCAACACACATAATTTTACACATATCCAACAAATGCTAATCCAATATCAATTTGCTTATACCTAGTACATGCTTGAATGGAGTAGGAAGAAGTCAGACTTATCCAGTCCTACCCCATGACATCATCTTACATCATTGGTTTGCAAGCAGTATCTCTACATAAATAATTCTCTTCTACACCACACAAGTAATATACTAAAAAAATATAACAGTGTTAACATTCTTACATAATTACAT
>NW_018127930.1:146051-158513 GCF_001952655.1 Monopterus albus
TCCAGATTCAATCCCTCAAAAACCATTAACCTCAGTAGCAAATCACTTGCCTCATTGCGTACGTGGGTCATACTTGTTGGTTCCTGCTAATTGTTAGTTCCAATGCTCATCTGCCCTCGCAGATATCAATATACCTGCGTGTTTCTTCATACAGCTGAGGGTCCAGCGACCCCTTCATACTCTCCTTGTCTTGGCATACTGGTCCTCGGCGTGCTGGTCTTGGGTCCTGGATTCTGGTTCCAAGGTCGGGTCACTAGTCGGTCATACCACAGGAACGCGATGTCTCCCTTCGCCCTGGCCTCCCTTAACCTCGGCATCAACTCCCTTCTTCTCTTCCTCACAGACTCGGTGTAATCTTCATTTATATAAATATTAGGTCCTTTAAGCTTCTTTGCTTGTTGCAGTATGTGTGCCTTATCTTTCTCTTTCATCAACTTTACCATCACCGCCCTCGGTCCCCGATCAGAAGGTTTCCCGACTCTGTGAGCCCGCTCCATCTCAATTTCTTGATGAATTTGCAGTTTCTCCTTTAATATTTCCTTCACCTTACATTCCGCTTCCGTCCAGCTTTCTCCAGCTGACTCCTTGATTCCCTT
Source organism: Monopterus albus (assembly GCF_001952655.1). Taxonomy (NCBI): domain Eukaryota; kingdom Metazoa; phylum Chordata; class Actinopteri; order Synbranchiformes; family Synbranchidae; genus Monopterus; species Monopterus albus. Next base: position 146,648 of record NW_018127930.1, read on the forward strand.
GAAGATCAGGTTTTTTCGCTTGGACTGTGCTTCCAAATGCTCCATTTTATCCGTTATGGCTATTAGACTCTCACAAGTTTTGTAGACATCATCCCTTGTTTCCTTGGTTTGTATTTTCTGTTCACCCATGGCTGCTTTAATCACATCCACATCTCGCTGGGTAAACTGCAAACTCGTTTTTATCTCCTGTATTTCTCTGGTCATGTCGTTGAGTCTCTTATTTGTCTCCATAAGTAGTTGCACAAAACCTTTGAAGTTGTCTTGTTGTTGGCTCAACAGTGCAGTGTACATCTGCTTTTGCTGACTCAACATCTCTGTTACTTGCGCCACTGAAATATAATTCTCTTCTGCTTCTGATTTATTAGCTCTTTTCCCTCTTGTAGGCATTTTAATAGTTGTAGAATTTGTTCAAAGACTTGAAAATGTAGAAGATGTGAAAAATCGTAGAACAGACAAGAGGAGCAGTAAAGACGTCTGCAAATAATATGAATTACTGCTGGGTAACTTGGGAATTTTCCACCAGAGATAAATAGGCTTATGATTATGCTGTAGTTTCTTTATTAATGTGATTCTGAAAAGTAACTAAAGTTATAAAATAAATGGAATGGAATAAACTGTTCAATATTTGTCTCAAAAATATTGTGAAGTTGAAGTAGCACAAAATGAAAATACCCCAATAAAGTACAGATACCTCAACATTGTACTTGAGTAAATGTACTTAGTTACTCTCCACCACTGTTACTTCCTATCAATTTAACAAACACCTGGTGCATCAGCACCACGCAAAAAGTCTGTAGTTTTAATGAAATAAACAAATGTTATGGAAACTGCAAGATGATTTTGAAACTAATTTACAAACAGATGTGATTTTAGAATGACAATCAATCAGTTTTATTGGCCAGGTGTGATGGACGTGTGTTGCACCCAAATATGTGCAACCAGATTTGATATTATGAAGACTGAGCCAAGGGTCAAGCTTTATTTTAATAACACTTTTAGAGCATGGATCTCCTTTAAATATTAAGAGCATAATTAATCGACATGCATGATATGTATTCCTGTATAAATCTGTCAGAAAGCTAGTAATCCACTGACAGGTGGGGACAGGCACAGTGAGCTGAAATAAACAAATGTTATGGAACCTGCTAGATGATTTTGAAATTGAAGCCAATTTAAAAACAGATGTGGTTATTTATAAAACAGTTGAGATGTAGTGTATAGATCTTTTAAAACATTATAGCCTATGTTTTATTTTTGTTGCTCATAGGATCCCATACTTTGAGACAAGTGCAGCAACAGGAGCGGAGGTGGACAAGGCGGTGATAACGCTGCTGGACCTGGTCATGAAGAGGATGGAGCAGTGCGTTGACAAACCGCCTGCTGATCCAGCCAGTGGGAACGGAACCACAAAGCTTAGTGATGCACAGCCCGGCGAGAAGAAATGTGCATGTTAGATCAAGAGGCGACTGAGGAAACGACCAGTCAGCTCTGCTGTCATTTTCTACTCAGCACATTCTCTCCCTCTTCTGCTTTCTCCTTCTCTGTCAAATTTGATTGCATGTTCCATCTTCTTTACTTCACTCCCTTTTTCTAAAACTAACCTTTAACATTTTTCTTTTCCTTCCTATATTCTTTCTTCTTTTCCCTGTCTTCCCTGGCAATGACACAACTCTACCCCCCTCTAGTGGATATTCAAGGTAAGACAGTCTCAGCCTGTCTGCCTTTGAGCTCTGTTTAGGAAGAAATGGGAGGAAATGAAAATAGGAGACAGTTTCATCACTGTCAGACACATGCTGTGCCTCGATTAAAACATGCAGCCTGGGAATTAAACTCTGCATGGTCCAACTTTATCTGCTCACAAGTGGTTTCAATGATTTAAATGGCCCTAAACTGACAAAAAAAGATGTTTAAACGTCAATTTGAGCTTTTTAAAAACTGATCTGTTGAGCACTTCAGAAATGAAAAAAGGTTGTACTTCATGTTTAGGCTGTCAAGCTGTTTGGGTCATAATGAGGTTATGTATCTGTGTAAACTAAGTCGGGGTCCTTTCCTAAAACTCTTCCTCCTGGACCAGGCTGAGCAACTGGGTGACTAATGTGTTTTTATTGTAAGTTTTTCACACTGTGTTCTATGCTGTACCTCTACAGTAAGTTTTTGGTGTTAAGAGCAATTTTATCTGGTTTACAGATGCTAAAAGTGCATGTTGGAGCTCTTCAGCACCTGGGAGGGGCTGTTTACGGTTTGTTGTGTAGTAATTGCGTTTAACCATACAGCTTGTCTGTCAGCTGTGATGACTTTTTCTGAATCATCAGTGATTTGCTTTTGTTTGGTCACAGTAACATACCCTTGTTATCAGCGAACACATTTAAGATACGTGTTGACATCTTAATCCACCATGAATTGTGCACATAAATATTAGACCTATTTTAAACTTTGGTTTTATAGTAAACAAAAATACACAGACTGCCCCCACCACAAAGAGTGCTTTATTTTTCATAAGCAAACTGGTCAGAGTATGTGCTTTTGCTTTTGGCCACTTATTCCCATATTGTGCCAAAACACTTGTTAAATTGAACCTTTGACACTAGCGTCACCTTGTAGTTATCAGAAACATGTAAACCCGCTGACTACACAGAACTGTCATAATACAGCTAACCATTGCTGACTTCATGTTTGCACAGTGATCAATTAGCAGGTAATGTAACTAGCTAGCAGCTAACAAGCTAATATTGAGTGTTAGCCACTGCTAAAATAAATTGGCATGTGGCACAAAAGCAGTTGATGTGTTATCACTAAACCTTTTCATATCATTCTTCTCACCACTGGCTGCTGTGCCTGTTGAGTCATTGCTTTCTATGGGATTACTTGACTGTGAAGCAGCGCTCATCCATCTGTCTCTGAATTTTGATACCAAAACAATGGCATGTTGTAAATTTGGCCAACATGACCTGCCCAGCTGTTCGTACACGACTGTCATACGATTTATTAAATATAGCAGCTTTTGGAATTTGGTTCTTTTTACACTACATAAGACACTTGTTCATGTCATTTTTCTAATTGTATGTATTGTTTCTGTTTCCCAGCCCTACACAACTTTGAAAAGTCAACACAGCAACAGCCTCCAAATTGCTAGCTCAGCTAGCTCTCTGTTAGCAGCCCAGTTGGTTATGGTGTGCTTTTGTACTGCTAACTCTCCGTTGGTCTGTCCTTCATAATGTTTTTAGATTTGCAGATGTTATGCTGTTTACATTCTAGGACGAATAAGGGTACAGCATAACACAAGTGCAATGGAGGAAAAAGCCAACATTGTGTATTATTAATAGAGTCCTAGACCAGCTTAAACATAATGTTCCAATGGATCTACTGCCTTCTTGTAAAGCGTTGTCACCGTGACTTACCAACATTTAACTGAAAACTAAATTGTGATTAAAAAAGGGTGTTTTACAGATTGGATGTATGAGTCAGTACAGATGTACAGAGAAAAATGATGAGGGCATAATCATATCTAATCAGGAAGATTAGGTTTATTTTCTATCATGATATTCAGGTGACATCAGATCTTCAGGGGAGCTGATCTGTTTTGCTTTAAGGCTCCATACATGACCAATGTTGTAAAATATATAGTGACCAATTATTTATATTAAAAGAAATTATTGAAACATAGTAATTATTTCTGTTGTCATTTCATATTTTTCTAGCATAGGCTTTATAGCTCACACACCTATTTCTGCTGCTTTTCTTATTGTCTGTCAAAAAAAAACTGCATTGCCAGCTGTATTTATACTTGTAATTTATGTTTTCATTGCTATAAAGTGCTCAAATGAACTCAAAATGACATTTAGCAACAAAATGTGTTTCCTACATGAAGAAAATACACTTTTCTACATCCTGGAACATGTATTTGCTTTGCTGTGAACTGGGTTTGTTTTTGGTTCAACACTTGACATTACTATGGACCAACCTTTTGTCACATCTGTTGCTTAACACTGTGTTTTCATTGAACAGATGTTGTGTGGAAAACCCAGTGAAATCCTGCCATACTGAAACTAAATTCCACAGAGAGGAGTGTAAAAGGCTCCGTGTTTAGTGCCCTGGTGCTGCACTTGAGCACAGCAAAAAAGATCAGTCGTTAGATGGACATTTACTTAAAAAAAGAAATGCACACTTTATTTAAATAGCAAATATCAGCTTTGGGACCAAATTATCTTTTTAGTTTTAAGTGCAATTAATTTTCCTCTTATCACTGATCCCTTCAACGTTAATCTGCCTTACATCATGAAACCACAAACAAGCAAAATGATCTTTTTGCATGCTATTTGATGAAAAAAATGATTCCCCCCCCCTTCAGTGAACCAGCTGAGACCCAACCTGCAGCTGTATAAGATAACTCAAAGGCTGGTTTGTATCAATAATATTTTTGCTCTCTGGATCTGCAAAAGGTCCTGAGTTCAAGTTCTCTAGAGAGCCTTGACTTCACCTCATCGTCACTTATTTGCCAGTGTGCCAAATTAAAAAAAGGAAACCGCACAAACAAGCATTTGTTTTAGACAAACCCCAAACCTTATTCTGCTTTTCCCTTGGAGGAAAATGTGTTTTTGCATTTGCTTTTTGTTGTTGTTTGCAAATAGCTGATCTCAGTGCCATATTAAACACTCACAAAGAGACTTGGACATAAAGAGCTGGCTCAACCTGTAACGTTCTCTCCCAGGGAGTTGGTCCCTGTGGGTTGGTTTGTACTGTTGCAGCTGATCATCTGCTTATATTTAGTTTATCTTTGTCTTTTATTCTGGCTGTAAACTATGTAATGTATGGGTTACATATTTCTAAACACTTTAAAAAGCATCTTAGTGAAATTCTCAACATACTGTAGGTTGAATTTTTTTTTTGCTCAGTCTTACAGTAGATGTAACAGTTCAAAGCAGCAACTACAATTGTCATTTTTGGCCACTTGTTAATGGAAAAAGATGAAAATAGCACTGAGATTATCGGCAAGTTGTTATGGCTAACATGTCGATGCAACATTATTTACCTATCAGTCAAATTTGTGGTCATCTTATGAAATTAGGTTCAATACTCACTTTCCTTTTAGCTCTGGTTTGTGTCTTCACAAACTCCTGAGAAAAAAAAAATCCGGTCTTTAGCAGCAAAATGTTCCATCTTCTTCACCAGTTAGTCGCCGTGTCTGTCTGCTGTGGACAGGTAGTGTACAGTGGTTTTATCAGAGCATGTTTTCTGAAAACCGCTGCCCAATGCTGCACTGACAAGTACTGTGACTCAACAAGTATCGAATTCATTATAGCTACTAGGTTTGCAAACTATCTAGGAAAGGTTTCTGTTTTTGGTAAAAATGGAGTGAAAGATATTTAAAGTATGAAGTATAAAAATCCTACTCGCCAACAAATGTCATGTAGCCTTGATAGTGATGACTGGCAGCTTCAGTAATGTTAATGAATGTATTTAGCAGTGAATAAATAGATACTCTAACACATACCAATGTAACTTAAAACTAAACGGCTCAGATCAAATAACGCGAGAAAATGAGACATGGTACTAGTTTTCATATTTGAGACTGATTTGTGACCAGATGGACAAACATTCGCCTTAAAGGATAAGGCTGTTCATTTTCTCTATTGACGGTTTTCTCAGTAGTCCCCATACAGAGACTAGAACCAGCAATGAACTGCCTCTACTCACTGTTGATATCTGTCAGTCTTGGATTAGCTGCTTTGTCTGTGCCGTAGACCTCTGCTGTTCTTCAGTAACAATTAAAAACACATCAGTAAAACACCGCTTGCACTGGATGATGTGTCCTTATTACAAAACACAACATCTTAATATTTGATGGAAAATGCTGATCTTGGGCATGGGCCCTTAACTCTTGCTTGCTTCAGATACTGTAATAAGTTATGGCTGTTCAAAGCCTTTGGGGCAACATTAAAAGAAAAGTATCTGGTGTTTCGTGATGAGGATTGTCACCCAATGCAGCAGTATGTTTCCCTGTGTTCTTAATCATTTTTGAACAACAAGGGAGATGTATGGCACAGAAGAATAATCTGATTTAGGAGTGAAAGACCTTAACTGTGAGAAAAAACAAATCTTTGCTGGTTTTAATTTCTATATGGTGATTGTTTTAAAATACAATTAAAACAAAAATGACCTTTTACCATCTAAACGATCTATGATCATCTTTCAGACTATGTCAGCTTTTATCTGAGCCTTATGTCTTAAGTTGCTCATCATTTTCTTCTTTGTTTCTTTTGAATTTGTAGACTATATTGGTCATCTGATGCCATTTTGCTTAAATGTAGTATCCAGTTGTGCTACAGTTGCATCTTGCACTGATACCACTGTCTTAAATCAAGTTTCTCTTAATGCATTTCTTCCATAAACTCTCTCAGCCTTTAATATAGTTTTAGAATTCATCTTGAAGGTTTACACAGTTTGAAGAGTCATGTTGTGCCTGATCCTCTGTGAAGTTTGTGAGCTATTGAATTCATTATAGATTACAAACTAGAGGCAAAAGAGAACCGAAGTCCTGCTGTTGTTTTTCTGCCTCATATATCAAAACATCAGTCTAAGTACCTCTTAAGAGCTTTTATTTTTGAAAATTCTGTGTGTGAATTCTCTCTGATGCCTGCAGTTTGTACATATTTGTCCAGTTTCCACTGTGTGTGTGATACCTGTGTGTTTGCACAGCCAGCATGTTGACGCCATGAGAATGAAACGACCTGTGATGCAGTTAGTGTTTATGATGTTAGAGCTGCACAATGATCTTTTTTTTTTGTCCATTTGGGTTTTTTTCCCTCCCAGAAGGAAGATGCAATTCAGTGTAGGCTACCTTTAAGACAGGAATGCTGTGCTGTAGCAGTTACTGTCAGACCGTAACCAAAGCTTTCTGACATACAGGAACCCTGCCCTAACAAACCACTGAGAGTGATAAGTATTCAGAAAAAGTATTTGCAGAATTACTTAGGACATTGGTTCAGCTTCTTTTGTCACATTTCATGAAGTGTAAATTTAATACTTCAGTTGTTTTTGACAAAGATGCTCAAGTGTCCAGTTAAAGTAAAAATACATTTGCCCTTGACAGTTGTAAAATGTATAAAATAGATGGGATTTTGGTTTTATGGAAGTGTTATAATCTTAACATGTATGTTTTGATTATCTTTGTAGAGTCAGCTGTTTGCATTTTACCTAGTCAATGTATTTGTTATAGATGATTGATTGACTTTGCATTAAATTTATCCAAGCATTGTGAGACCTGACGGCTCATTAAAGATGGCTTAATACTGTAAGAACTTTGGAATCTATTGTGTTTGTTCACTTTGCTGTATGTGTGTGGATGCAGTTGGTAAATCTCACTATGCTTACTGATTCAAATAAAAAGGAGTTTGTTCAGTTCTTGTAGATGCCATGTTCAGAAATATCTCTGTGCTGCTTTCAGAGTCAGTCAGAAGCTGGAAATCCCCCGTCTGGTAAGCTTGATTTCACTGTTTGTAGGAACAGACATGGGCAACAGAAGGCACAACATGAACTGCAATTTTCAGTTAAAATTTCTTCACAAGAAACACAACACCTCACAGCATGTATGGTTTAATTTTCACGTTTCTAGCACATGTAAGTTTTCACTTTTAATCACTACTAAGAAAGAAATCTCCTGGCCTTTCCTCTAGCACTGTGACCAGGCACACATCTCTCCTGGAGCACACGGGTGGCTTTCTTTGAAAACGTTTCTGACAGGAAGTGTCTATATTTTGTCCTCCCCAGCTACATACATGAGAGGGCCAGAATACTAGGAACGCCTCTGAATATAATGCAGTCCAGTACAACACCACCTTTAACTATGACCTCAATAATAAACATATAATAGAATTTATACATTTGACAATTTCACCAAAAACTGAAACGTTATGAGCTTCATAAACAGAGGTGTTAAGGTGGAAGTGTTACACTGGACTGCATACAACAGGTGTGACTATTAAAGTAGCCTGGCACTATATTTTACCTCATAAAGCAAATGCGCACACACACTAGCCAGAATTCACAGTGTAGAATTTATTTGCATTTTGTACTAAGAAACTTCTCACCAAAAGAGAGAATATGAAAAACAAAAATAAATACCCAAGAAAACTAGAACCAGTAGAATGTGAAGTGTAGTTACAAAAATAAGTCTGTTTACTCTTTTTACATCTGTAGACACCATCGTGGTCTCTTGTTATGAGGAAAAAATTAACAACAAACAAACCTTAAGTGACACTGCAGCAATTATATATTCCCAATAGCTGAGATAGGAGACTTTCATAGAGAAAACGTATAATTTGTACATGTCTCCAAAAACAAAACACACCAACAAATGTAAACATAAGAATCCAAAAAGCATCTAAATATTTGCTTAGGTGTTTCTAACAGATATAAAAGATTAAAAAACAAACAAACATAAGCTTAATCAGAAGAAGGAAGTAAGGTTCTTCCAAATTAAAGTATTGATGAGCTCTCTGTCCAAAATTTACATTTGAGAATTAAACCATCAAATGAGCTTGTGTTAATTTAATGACCCAAACATTTGTGTCATTGCACTTCCCTTACTTTTCCAAGTCATTTCCCTCAAAATAAGAGCCTATAGAACATTAAACAGATGGCAAAGAAAACATATATTATATAATCTGTTTCCAACAGTAAAATGTTCAGTTTTTTTCCTCTTTGACACTTGAACATGCATCTTGTATCTAAACTGTACTTATACATGTATTTACAGTAGGATACATAAAATATCTCAGTTGCAGTTTTTCAAAATTTAAAAGCTGTATTTTAAATAAACACATTGCTGTCCATCATGTACATGTTTATTTTTGTCTAGTTTGACTAAATTTGGATAAAATACAGTCAACCCAAGATGTCCATTAACACCAAGTGCAAAGGAAGGGAGAATTGATAAAAATGTTATTCCTTAAATCTTATTTTATATGCAGATACTGTATGTGGCAACCTGACACACCCAAAATGGAACTCTAAAATCATCCTCTAAAGTTTTGTTTTTCCCAGAACGCAATTGTAAGTACAAAAAAATTCAATAAACCTAAAATTTTAAAAATTAACACAATTATTCAATATAAATAATCTCAGTTCTTTCTGTGTTACTTAACACAGCTAGAATCATAAAGATCCCTCCTCTGCGGTTATTCCATATTGTGTACCATTATCCTATATAATATGTCAACACAGAGTGTAAGATATGGTCAAATACTGTAGATGAATGTTACACAAGTTAAACTAAACATTTTCTGACATGGAAAATCCCTCCTTGAAAAAGAACTGTCAGCAAAGCTCCATTAAAAAAAAAAAAAGTTTCCATTACACAAGAAACCAGTTATTTTTCTAAAAGTTCAAAAATGGAGTGAAAAATACATCACATCAGAAATACCATCAAAAGTACCATCAAACTGAAGTCTGTCAAATTTAAATGTCCATTTGGACTAGGAGCTGGTTGGCGTATGAAACACCCACTCCACAATATACTTCTGTCTGTTTAAAGTTCATTCCTACAGACTTCAGTTATTTCATGTAGCAAGAACAAGAGCACATTAAAAATCGCCAGGCACCTTAATAAGATCTTTATCTTGTCATTATTGTCACCACAGTAGGCCCCCCCCTTTACTCTACTGTACTCTTTGGCAAACAAGCAGACCATGATTCTATTTATAAGATAAGGTCGCTTTTTCTTTATATTAATAGTGAAACACTCCCCATACAGACTAAAACCAAAAATGAATCTCCTCTTCTTATAGTTCATGTCTGTCAGTCTGTTAGTCCTGGATCAGCTTCTTCGTCAGTGCCATTGACCTCCATTGTTGTTCAAAAACAGTGAAACACACTGCTGCACTCGGTGGCATGTTTCCTTATAAGATCCTAATATTTATTAAAAATGTTGCCTCAAAGGCTCCAAACAGCCATAATGTTTAGTGTTCGATGTAAGCAAGAATCAGCTGTGCATAAACGAGATATCTGGATATTGTTAGGTTATTTTTTAGTTAGATAGATATTCAGAGATTTGTTGTCTAGGAATGTTTAGTGTAGACAGGGTGACTAGCTTAGGCTGTTAAATGCAAGGTTATTTGTCTCTGGACTTGAAGTGTTAATTCTTGCCTGTGACTTTTTGAATAAACCAGCACGGTTATATTTTTTATATACTCAAGTGGTCTGAGTCGTCCCTCTGAGTTCCTGGTTTGAAAGAACCGGATGAGGCTTTATAATGGGTTACAGCCTCACAATATTCTTAACCAATATTAGGTTCTTGTGTTTGAAATGAGGAAACATGTCAGCCAGTGCAGCGGTGTGTTTTACTAATGTGTTATCAATCATTTTTTGAACAACAACAGAGGTCTACAGCACAGACAAATGCACTATGCAGGTCTGGAGAATGATGGGCATTAACAGTGAGTAGAGGCAATTCAGTGTTAGTTTTAGTCTCTGTATGGGGAGTGTTGAAAATACTGTTAATATAGGAAATGACCGGCCTTATCCTTTATAGTTTTATGTTCAACATAAAAATAAAAAGTATATATTCACCTTACAGTGCGCCTCCTAGTGTTGTAATTTCTTCTGGTCACCAGGAGAGGGTGGTAAGTATGTAAAAACATTTCTTAGAAACTTCCCAGGAAAGATCTATGTAATTTGTTATGGATTATAAGCGGCGAGTTTTTAGTCAGTGCATAGTAGGTATGTTAGATAAATTTGTTTACAGGGAAGTAAACAATTCATTTGTACAGTATGTGCTGAACAGGGAAATCAGTTTAAAAAATGCATGAGAGAATGAGGGAATTAACCTTTCTTAAATTTTGAGATCACAAAAGACAACACTGACTGGAGTCTCTTTATTAAAGAACTGTAGTGGTGGAAGGTTTGAAAAATGTTTGATGTCAGCACACGCTAACTGCACTATCAGTGTAAAGAAGACTAAGAATGTGGAATGTGATTGTTTAGACTTTGGAGACATTTGCTTGCTGATCCTCATCTTCGTCATCAGTGTTCAGGTCTAACTTCAGGTTATCGAGAGTCTGACGAATCGTCAGTGTGTCTTTACGCCTGTAGGAGAGATGATGGTTTATGTTTAGCCATAGAAATTACATGAATGTACTGTATGTACAAGATATGGACATAAATATAAATAACACTAAGGTAAGAGAAAATGTGTATTTCTTCATAATAATATGGATGAACTGGCTCTTTAAACTGTTGACAGGATACCTGCCTCTTCTGAGTAAGTTCTGCCCTGGTGTAGCAAACATAACCCCACTTAAAGTAACTATAAAATTGTTACTAATACAGTACTTTTAGGCCTAAGGGTGGTGACTGCTTAATCCTCAAATTTTCAATGTGTGTATGTGTTTGTGTACTTTGACTGCAGATGCTGGTCGAGCAGCTGCCTCTGCAGCCGGCCGGTGGTCTCCCTCTCCTCAGCCAGCTCCCTCTGGGTGTGGCGGTACTGTGTCTCCTTCCTGCTTGCCTCCTCCTCTGCCTCATTCAGCTGACGCTTCAGAGTACGGATCCTCTGGTTCATCTGAAGGACCAGTCACAAAACTGAGTTCAGTTTGGAACTAGATGGACATATTAACAGTTACACATTTCATTTGATGTACCGGTTGTCAAACACAGCATTTCTTTTCATGTAAATGAGTCATTATGTCATTGAGATCACAAAAGACAACACATCTGTGTGAGTTTTACTGAATCTTACTGTATGTTGCTTCAATGTTGGTGTGGTTTAAGGATAATCACCTTTATTGGCTAAGTATGTTACACACAAGGAATTTGTTTCTGGTACAAAACCGATGGCAGCCATCTGCGGCGCCACCTCAACCGATGGCTC
>NW_018127930.1:158535-165998 GCF_001952655.1 Monopterus albus
GTTGTTCAGTGTCTTGCCCAAGAACACTTCGACACATGGACCGCCGGCACCGAGATTCGATGTGTCTAAAAATGTATCAACCTCTTTGTGCTGTTTCTTATAACAAAGAATCAAGTAGAGAAAATAACTGAAAAAGTGGAAAAAAAAGACTTGTTAAACCACAATGTTGGGGAAACAAATGCCCTAAAAGGGGTAACAGTTAAAGAAACTATGATCAGTCCCTGACTTCGCATTCTGGACTTTTATTTCCTTAGGATTTCCTGCCTTAGCTTTATGTTGCTCATTATCACCAGTGGCTCATTGTGTGCTCTGTCAGTTGTCAGTCTCTTGCTGTGAGCAGAGCTCTCCAGCCATTCCTGAAGCCTGCCCATTTCCTGACCTGCATTCTGCTTCTCACATGTTTGCCCCTCTGATTTGTAAGTCTGTTCTCTGATATCCTGTGATTCACTTGGGCAGTTTTTGTCGGGCTTGACTTTTGGATTGCAGACCTCAGTATATGTTTTTTGGACCTGCTGCCTTTTTGGCAGTTTCACTTCTCTGATTATTGGGAGTCACTTGATTTGATTTGATTTATTTATTTATTCTTTCAAACATGTAACAACAATCAGTATGTAATCACACATAATTCCAGACATACAGTGCCTTGCGAAAGTATTCGGCCCCCTTGAACTTTGCGACCTTTTGCCACATTTCAGGCTTCAAACATAAAGATATAAAACTGTAATTTTTTGTGAAGAATCAACAACAAGTGGGACACAATCATGAAGTGGAACGAAATTTATTGGATATTTCAAACTTTTTTAACAAATAAAAAAACTGAAAAATTGGGCGTGCAAAATTATTCAACCCCCTTAAGTTAATACGTTGTAGCGCCACCTTTTGCTGCGATTACAGCTGTAAGTCACTTGGGGTATGTCTCTATCAGTTTTGCACATCGAGAGACTGAAATTTTTGCCCATGCCTCCTTGCAAAACAGCTCGAGCTCAGTGAGGTTGGATGGAGAGCGTTTGTGAACAGCAGTTGTCAGTTCTTTCCACAGATTCTCGATTGGATTCAGGTCTGGACTTTGACTTGGCCATTCTAACACCTGGATATGTTTATTTGTGAACCATTCCATTGTAGATTTTGCTTTATGTTTTGGATCATTGTCTTGTTGGAAGACAAAGCTCCGTCCCAGTCTCAGGTCTTTTGCAGACTCCATCAGGTTTCCTTCCAGAATGGTCCTGTATTTGGCTCCATCCATCTTCCCATCAATTTTAACCATCTTCCCGGTCCCTGCTGAAGAAAAGCAGGCCCAAAACATGATGCTGCCACCACCATGTTTGACAGTGGGGATGGTGTGTTCAGGGTGATGAGCTGTGTTGCTTTTACGCCAAACATAACGTTTTGCATTGTTGCCAAAAAGTTCGATTTTGGTTTCATCTGACCAGAGCACCTTCTTCCACATGTTTGGTGTGTCTCCCAGGTGGCTTGTGGCAAACTTTAAACGACACTTTTTATGGATATCTTTAAGAAATGGCTTTCTTCTTGCCACTCTTCCATAAAGGCCAGATTTGTGCAGTATACGACTGATTGTTGTCCTATGGACAGAGTCTCCCACCTCAGCTGTAGATCTCTGCAGTTCATCCAGAGTGATCATGGGCCTCTTGGCTGCATCTCTGATCAGTCTTCTCCTTGTATGAGCTGAAAGTTTAGAGGGACGGCCAGGTCTTGGTAGATTTGCAGTGGTCTGATACTCCTTCCATTTCAATATTATCGCTTGCACAGTGCTCCTTGGGATGTTTAAAGCTTGGGAAATCTTTTTGTATCCAAATCCCATGCTGACAATCAGAGAGTATTTTATGTTTATCAATAAATGTATCTAATCTGTTATTGAACAGAGAAACCGGCCTATAATTCGTGAAGTTGGTGCTCATGTTGAGTTCAGCCTTTCTATATTGTGTGCACACAGAGGATTTATTTATTTATTTTGGTGAAGGATTATTTCTTGTGCTATGTTTAAAGCTACATTGTGTAACTTTATTCAAATATGCTAAGAAACATACAATGTGGAGACGTGCTGGCAAAGCTTCCTGTGACCCAGACTTGGTGAGTGCAGAGATGTTATCTACTTATCTACAGCAGGAAGAATATGTCAGTCTAAATGAATCCACCCCACCCAGTCATATTAACTGTCACATCCCTCAAAGCACAGGCCGAGGTGGAGGTGTGGCAGCGATCTTCAAATCAAGCCTATTAATCGACCCTAGACCTAAATATATTTATAACTCATTTGAAAGTCTCACCCTGAGTCTCTCACACCCAAACTGGAAAACTCAAAAGCCTGTTCTGTTTGTTATTGTATACCGTCCACCTGCTCCTTATTCAGAGTTTTTAAGTGAATTCTCAGACTTTCTGTCTGATTTAGTGCTTAGTACAGATAAAATAATCATAGTAGGCGACTTTAATATTCATGTAGATGCCGACAATGACAGCCTCAACAATGCATTCTGTTCATTATTAGACTCAGTTGGCTTCTCTCAAACTGTAAATAAACCCACTCACTATTTTAATCATATGGCATCAAAACTGAACACTTAAGTTTTTCCCCATAACCCTCTTCTGTCTGACCATTTTCTAATAACTTTTGAATTTCCATTAATGGATTATACTCTATGTGGGAAACAATTCCACTACAATAGATGTCTATCTGACAATGCTGTTACCAAATTTAAGGAAACCATCATTATCTACTTCAGTGCTGTTTGTCAACACAGTGGAAGGAGGCCGCCTTAACTTTACTCCCACACAAGTCGATAATCTTGTTGATAGTACTGCAGCCTTCCTGCGTACGACACTTGATACTGTTGCCCCTCTGAAAAAGGAGGAGGCTAGCCCCATGGTACAGCTCGCAGTTCCACTCCCTAAAGGAGGCATCACGAAAACTGGAAAGGAGGTGGCGCTCCACTAAGGCAGTTTTTCCCCTAGCCTGGAAAAATAGTTTAATAATGTGTTTAAAAAACCTTCATAGTGCCAGAACTGCATGTTATTCATCACTGAAGAAAAATAAGAACAACCCCAGGTTTCTTTTCAGCCCTGTAGCCAGGCTGACAAAGTGCTGTTGAGCTTAATATCCGCTTAGATCTCAGCAGCAATGACTTCATGATCTTCTTTACAAATAAAATCACAACTATTTGAGAAAAAAAAATTCATCCGATCCTTCCCACAGCTCTCAGACATTTCATCAAGTACAATAACTTTAGAAACATTTGTAACACCTCGATTACATTTAGAAAGCTTCTCTTCCATAGATCTCTCAGAGTTGACCTCAACAACTGCTTCATCTAAATCATCAACATGTCTCCTGTACCCCATCCCAACCAGGTTGCTCAAAGATGTCTTGCCCCAAATCAATACGTCCATATTAGATCAACCTCTCTCTATTAACAGACTATGTTCCTCAAGCTTTGAAAGTTGCTGTAATCAAACCTCTTCTCAAAAAGCCTACTCTTGACCCAGGTATTCTGGCTAATTATAGACCAATATCCAATCTTCCCTTTATTTCTAAAATCCTTAAAAGCTGTTGCAAAGCAGTTATGTCACCGCCTGCATGAGAATGATCAGAGGACTTTCAGTTTGGTTTTAGAGTCCATCATAGTCCAGAAACTGCACTGGTAAAAGTCACCAATGATCTTCTCCTAGCCTCAGATAAAGGACAGGTCTCCATACTTGTCCTCTTAGATCTCAGTGCTGCTTTTGACGCCACTGATCACATCTTATTACAAAAACTAGAAACAGGAACTGCACCAACTTGGTTCAAATCTTATCAGATAGATTACAGTTTGTTCATTTTAATGATGAATCTTCTGCAGACTTAAGTTAGTCACGGCGTTCCACAGGGCTCTGTTAGGTCCAATTCTCTTCACTTTATGCATGCTCTCTTTAGGCAATATTATCAGGAAACATGGCATAAATTTCTATTGCTACGCAGAGGATAGTTATATTTATCTTTGAATCAGATCAATTGGTCAAACTTCTAGCATGTCTTAAAGACAAAAGTCTGGATGACCTGTAATTTCTTACTTCTAAATTAACAAAAAAGAAGTTATTGTACTTGGGCCCGAAGACTTTAAAACTATGCTAACTAACTATATAGTTAGTCTAGATGACACAGCTCTGGCCTCCAGTACTATTGAGAGAAACCTTTGAGTCATTTTTGACCATATGTCCTTTAAATCACACAAAACCCAATGCTCTAGAACTGCTTTCTTTCACCTGTGCAATATTGCCAAAATCAGGAACATCCTGTCTCAAAGTAATGATGGAAAAACTGGTCCATGCATTTGTTACTTCCAGGCTGGACTACTGTAACTCTTTACTATTAGGAGGTCCCAGTAATTTCCTAAAAAGCCTCCAGTTAATCCAAAATGCTGCTGCCAGAGTCAGAGTACTGACAGGAACTAGCAAGAGAGATCATCTCTCTCCCATATTAGCTTCTCTCCACTGGCTCCCTGTAAAATCCAAAATAGATTTTAAAATCCTTCTCCTAACATACGTACAAAGCCCTTAATGACAAGTCTAAGTACATGATCAAACTGTTTTGTACTGCTCTAGTTTCCTCAGGTGGGGAGTGTGTGTGTGTGTGTGTGTGTGTGTGTGTGTGTATTACCAGGTCTTTCTGTTCAGTAGCTATCCTGTGCTCCTCGTCCATCTGATCACTCAGCTCGTTGATCCTCCTCTCCAGTTTACTGATGGTGTTTGTCAGAACAACTTTGTTCCTGCACAAAACATATTCAGTTTTTGATTCAGTTCGGCTCTATTTTATTTATGTACATAGCAGCCAATCACAACAAAAATCATCTCAACACACTTTACATAGTAACGTTGAGACCTTACAGTATTATAGAGGAAAAACCCAACTACCTGTTTTTCCACTGTTTGACATGTGGTCAGGTTGCTCATAATCAAGCACTGGAATTTGATATCCCTCCCCTGCTGGTCACTGTAGTGCTGATGATGTTGGATGACATCATCAAAATCACGCAATAAATATGTTGCTTGTAAACCCAAATGACATCATGCCATGTTTACTCCTCTTGGTTTGTTTGTAAAAAGTCAGTGTGAACCCAAACCAAAGCAGACTGCAAATTCAACAATACACTATTGTCTGGGCTAATTGAACCAAGCTACAGATGTAAAATACAGTACTTTGTAATGATGGTAAAAAGTCATGTGACTGACCTCTCCTCAGTCCTCAGAGCATTCTCCAGCTCTTTGGCTCTGCTCTCTACCCTGGAGATGACGTCATCCGGAACTCTGGAGCTCTGAAGCTCATCCACCTGCAGACGCAGCTCACGCAACTACAGTGCAGACGAGAGGAGAAAGCGAGAAGTTAAAACACATTCGCATTTCTTTTGTTCAGAAATAAGTAGTTGCAGACTTACTGTACATGTACTGTCTCACAGAAAGCTAAGAGCCTATGGTATTCAAATGGGCCAATCAACTTAGAGAGGTGTGACTGTAATGGTAAATGTCAGAGAAGTCAGAAAAGCTAAAAAGGAGTCTTTAGTCTTTGTGCATTCTGATTGTCCAACCCTGATCAGTCTGAGTGTTCCAAATACTGTATGTTGATCTTATAATAAACCCATTTAAAATAAATAAGATGCCTGTACATATCTTTCTGCCAACACACACAAGTACCTGTCTGTCCATGGAAGCCTTCTCAGTTTCCAGCTGCTCATTCAGATCTTTCTCCTGAATCACCTTCATCTGCAGCTGCTCATTCTGACAGGAAACAGCCATAAATTATTGAGAATGTACATAACATAAGATAAATTAATCAGAATATTTTTACACTAGTACCGTTATCAGTGGGTTTACCTGTTCGATAGCTCTCTTGTGTTTGGCGGCCCATCTCTGTTCGCTTTCGTGTAGCTCCTCCAGATCAGTCTCCAGATCGATCATTTTCTCCTGAAAGAGACAGAGTTACAAATAAAAATAATTACTCAAACAGCTAACCTAAACTGTCGGCTTCTGCTCTGAGTTCACTCTTCATGATGACAACTGCTTGTCAGTCAGGTTATTTAGAAATGGGACAGATTAAGTATTGTATCTTCCAAAATAGCAACATGATGAATATTTGGGACTGTGGAATTAGCAAGCCGACTGCTAAACAGGATTTGCACAATTAATGCCCCATTAACCCCAAACGCTGATGGTTTGCATGATTGCTTAATTCAAGTGGACATCTATGTTGTTTAAATCATTAGTAGGTCATGTATGTAAACATGTCAGGGATACGGTGTGACCAGCTGGAAATAGAGCTGACCTTCAGGAAAAAAATATTCAGGAATTGGGAAAAAAAACATCTGGAGCAAATCTGGATTTGTTAACAGTAACAGAAATGTAATCACCGATTTTATCCTTTAAATCTGATTCCAGTTATATATAACAGAAGTGTCTGCCACATAGATGTAGTGGAAAACCAGAAGCAGCATTTAAACCATCACTCTCTCCACACCACTATCTATTATAATAAAAGCTTCTATGTAAAGCACTTTGTAAAATTTTAATCTTTAATTCTGCTTGGAATGTTTAGGTAGATAATTATTCTGAAATGTCTGTTTTTTTTTTGTCTTTTCCTCATGCATTTTTGTCTCAAAAACAGCGAAATGGGGTGGAAAACATGAAAGATGGTATAGAACAACCCCCCCACCTCCCCGCCTAGATTCAGAAAAGAAATGTAGCAAATACATGGTCAGCTTCTTTAGCCCAGCCCTATTCCTATGTTTTAAATTTTTTTTACTATAATTGGTAAATATTTTTTGGCCTGCCACTGAAACTTTGGATCGATCACTCAGTACCTGAGCCTGTTTGAGTTGTTTGGCCAGGTCATCCCTGGCCTGGATTGTGGTCTGCAGCTCCATCTGGAGGTCGTCCACTGTCCTCTCCGCCTGCTTGCACTGCAGCTGTAGCCTCTCTCTCAGCTGGATCTCCTCCTCCAGCGTCCGCTCCTTATCAAACAGCTTACCAGAGACCTGCACACAGACATTTAAAAACACATCTTAAAGCTGCATGTACTATATACTGAATATTGGTGTTCTCAGATATTAGTAATGGCGGCAGCACGAACGGACGCAGCGTCAATACAACAAGAAAATATCTGAACACTTCAGCAACACTAGAGATGCACAGAGTCTCTGGCAGGGTATCCAAACCCTCACAGGCTATAGACCCCCACTTTGGAACTATGATAATGACATCACTCTGCTGAACAGCCTCAGTGATTTCTTTGGCTGCTTTGAAAGACAGAACAACAGAAGACCACCCCTTCAGTTCAGCATTCAACACAATCATTTCCCAGCAGTTTACACAAAAACTTGGACACTTGGGACGCAAAATGTCTCTCTGCAACTGGGTGCTGGACTTTCTAACAGGGAGGCCACAAAATGTGCGGGTCGGCAGCAACACCTCCAAGACCATCA
>NW_018127930.1:166420-168358 GCF_001952655.1 Monopterus albus
CCCCCCCTCTGCCCCTGGACCGTAACCCACCACAGAACATAAAAAGACTACCTCTGCTGTTTTGCACAAACTCAATACATTCCCCCTTCTTGTTGTATTACATGTAAATCTGCTGCTCAGTGTTTTTACCGTCATATCTGCTGCTGTTGGTCATTTGCACTACTGTCCATGTGCATCTCAATCTGACAGTCTTCTTGTTATTATTTGCACTACTGTCACTGATTGTACATGGTTTGAGTCATAGCCTATTAGGTTGTGCCATTTAGTTTTATCCTAATCACTTTGGTTTAGTTTTCTTATTCTTTTTATTCTATTTTTATTCTACTTTTATTCTATTTCAGTTTCCTAAATGGTAATGGCATTCAGTACTAGGTGAGAAAGAAACAGTATTTTGATTTTCTGTGTCCTGTTCATATAGTGAATTGACAATAAAAATCTTTGATCTTGATATTATTCAGTGAAGAGCTTTGTATCATTTAGTTCATCCCATTTATCAAACAACATAAAAGCCAGGTGGCACCAAATTATCAAGATGCCAGAAAACATGTTAACAGGCATGTCTGTGTGACATGCTTAAATGGATGATGTTACAGTAGTATGCTATGTCTTAAAGTACCGCTCAGGCTGATTGAAAGGAGATGCAATTACCTCCCCCTGCAGTCTGCTGACAAGGGCCTGCAGTCTCTGCACCTCCTGTTCCTTCTCCAGCAAAGTGTCCTCCAGCTCTTCCACCCTCATCTTGTCATCATCACGCAGCTTTTGATGCAGGTTCAGTTCTGCTACAGCTTGTGTGGATGCTTGAAGGGCCTCGGCCAGCTGGAAACACACAGCATGTTGCGCATTATACACTCCGTATGCTCACGTGCACATCTCATCTGTTTTCATCTGGGCAGAGCTAAACAACTCAGTGAACAACTGAGGTGAAGTTTACAATGATAAATCAGTATTTTCTATTCTTGGGTTGGATGTGAGGTTTAAGTGTTTTTTTAAGCAAATAAAATTGCTTAACTCAACTAATTTAATGCAAATTTCTCCATAATTTATGTCATGTTTGTTCCTTTACAGGTATGTTTCTAGAAATTAAAAAGAAACTGTGCTATGGAACCTTTAAAATTAGGTGAGAAAACTTTTTTAATTACTGGATTTCCTTATAGAGTTGAAAAGAAACTGTCTTTGTACCTCTTCTTCCAGTCTGGCAATGGTTTCGTTGAGTTCGGACGTCCTCTTGACTTTGGTGTCTTTGTCGACCTCCAGCTCCTCAAGCTGTCTCTCTGTCAGCCACAACTTCTCAGTCAGAGTCTGAGTGTGCAGCGTCTGCTTCTCCAGGTTCTCCTGAAAACAAAACACACACAGTTCAGAGTGTTGCTTCCTTAAACACCATGTTGTACTGCTGCATAACAACTCTCTTGTTAATTGATGGAGATTCCCATAAAAACCTGAACACTGAAAAACTGAAGTTTTGAAAACAGTCCATGTTCTCACATTAACTGCATTCCCACCCTGATAAATAAAACCACACACTGTGTTGACTGTGCTGAGTTACAATATATTTGTTGTATATACAGCCAGGGAAAAAAAATTATTTGAACCCCAGCTGATTTTGTAAGTTTGCCTACTAACAAAGAAATGATCAGTCTACAATTTCAATGGTAGGTTTATGTGAACAGTGAGAGACACAACAATAACAAAAAAATCCAGAAAAATGCATTACAAAAAAAGTTATACATTAATTTGCATTTTCATGAATGAAATAAGTATTTGATCCCTTTGCAAAACGTGAATCCAGATTCCAAACTCTTCACCATGGCCAAGACCAAAGAGCTTTCCAAGGATGTCAGGGACAAGATTGTGGACCTACACAAGGCTGGAATGGGCTACAAGACCATCACCAAGCAGCTGGGTGAGAAGGTGACAACAGTTGGTGCGATTATTCGCAAA
>NW_018127930.1:168554-174246 GCF_001952655.1 Monopterus albus
ATGCCAAAGAGCTTGATTTTGGTCTCATCTGACCACAACACTTTCACCCAGTCTTCCTCTGAATCAGTCAGATGTTCAGTGGCAAACTTCAAACGGGCCTGTAGATGTGCTTTCTTGAGCAGGGGGACCTTGCGGGCACAGCAGGGTTTCAGTCCTTCACGGCGTAGTGTGTTACCAACTGTTTTTTTGGTGACTATGGTCCCAGCTGCCTTGAGATCATTGACAAGTTCCTCCCAAGTAGTTCTGGGCTGATTCCTCACCGTTCTCATTATCATTGAAACTTCACGAGGTGAGATCTTGCATGGAGCTCCAGACCGAGGGAGAGTGGGAGTTAATTTATGTTTCTTCCATTTGCGAATAATCGCACCAACTGTTGTCACCTTCTACCCCAACTGCTTGGCGATGGTCTTGTAGCCCATTCCAGCCTTGTGTAGGTCCACAATCTTGTCCCTGACATCCTTGGAAAGCTCTTTGGTCTTGGCCATGGTGAAAAGTTTGGAATCTGGATTGATTGATTGCTTCTGTGGACAGGTCTCTTTTATACAGGTAACGAGCTGACACTGGGATGCCTCTCAGCTCGTTACCTGTATAAAAGAGACCTGGGAGCCAGAGATCTTGCTGACTGATAGGGGATCAAATACTTATTTCATTCATGAAAATGCAAATTAATGTATAACTTTTTTTGTAATGCATTTTTCTGGATTTTTTTTGTTATTGTTGTGTCTCTCACTGTTCACATAAACCTACCATTGAAATTGTAGACTGATCATTTCTTTGTTAGTAGGCAAACTTACAAAATCAGCTGGGGTTCAAATAATTTTTTTTCTGACTGTATATGCCCATTGATTTTAAGCTGCCAGAAAAAAGGGAGTCAGCTTTAAACACACAAATCTAAGCTATCTAAAATAAATTTCACACACTGAATTGATGCTTCCAAAAAGATATATTAAGGACAGCTGCGATGTTTTGACATCACGTCTTTATCTTGCCCATATATTGGGTACAATAGTGGGATGTGCACTCCAAAAGACACAGTTAAATTTCATTTGGTTCTTGAAATTTCTCAGCATCTCTAGAATCTCTCTTGTTGAAAAATGAAAAATGAGACAATGATATTCAACATTTTGTTTTTTAAGGAAACCTGACTGTTCTGTACTGTCGGACTTTATTACCTCCACCAGGGTGGAGGCTGTGTTTTTACTGGTAGTTATAGGTTTATCGTTTTGTTCACAGCATAATGAATGGGTTTTGATGAACATTCTTGGAGATGTATGGCTCCACAGAATAATCCATTACATTTTGATGCTGATCTAGAAAAAATCTTTGATCCAGGAAGGTTTTTTTAATGACTCTTCACCATTGTTAGGATAGGGCCTTTTTGTTTTTTGTTTCGTTTTTGCTTCTAACCCCATACAATATGCCTATAGTGCATGGTCAAAAATTGAATAATATCCACATAAGATCTACCACACATCAAATCTGATCTGGACCCAAGTAATATTCTGGGTCTGCTGATCCAGTATGTTCACATTTATAGGGCTCACAGAAAACTCACTACTGTGAGACAACAAATAATGCTACAGACTTGCAACTAAGATCAAACTGTTTTTCTTGATTAACTTTCAAACTAATAATGATATCAATGTGATTTCACATGCTAATGTACGAATAGGTTTTCATGATCAAGGAACCATAAGTCTGAACTATCATGGGAATATTGCTTTTAGGTGGAACGGCATTATGGGGAAACTCAGCACTCAGAATTTCAGGTTCCACTGTGATTTGAAGAATCACTAAGCAAGTGTTATGATCAAAAGTGTAACAGACTACAACAGAGTGCAGGCCAGGCTACAGTTACTGTCCCAAGATGTACAGTGTGTTCAGAGTCTCTGTATAGGAATATGTAGACGTCATCCATTCTAGTCTTCTATTAGCTGCTGCTGTGTAAGTGAGTGTACCTCAGCGTCCTGGATCTTGTTTCTGAGGGTCTGCTCAAGGAAGCTGAAGGCGTACTCCTGAGTGTTGGCCTCCACCATCATGTCCCTGGCCCGCTTCACTTCAATCTACACAGAACAAGGCAAGAGTCAACATGCAAACGTGTATAAATACAGTATCTTTGTATCAGTTTATCCATCCGCCTATACCTCCATTGTTCTGTAGCTCTCTCCCAAAGACTGGTGCTCTTTGTCCATTTCTATCATCTGCTCTCTCATCTTCTTCAGCTCGTTATTCAGCTGAGTATTGGTCCTCAGCAGGTCCTCGTTGTTCACCAGCAGGCTGCGCATCTCGAACCTTTACAGAGAGTCAGTTGTCACACTGCAATGTGTCAAACCTTCTAGGTATACTTGACAGAGTCAAGCCAAGGTGGAAGAGGAGTTCATGAGCAACATAAGACCAGCTGAGAACTCACTTCATTGCAGTGAAGTGTAGTGTACAGGAGGGTGGGGTCAGTACACTGTGACATCACTTGTGGGTAGATTTATAGGTATAAAAAGGCTTCACATTTCACTAGGAACAGGCCAATGTTAACTTACTCTTTAAATCGAGACTTAAGAGTATATCTGAAACCAACTTATTGCAAAAGTTTTGGCAGTAACTTTCAAAGTCTCATTTTATGATCCTCTTCTGGTTTAAGGTTTCAAATTTGTCTTGCATAGCCACACCCACTAATGATGTCAAAGTGTGCCGACCACACCCTGAGGTCAGCTAAAACAAGATTCTAGGTTGTGTAAAATATAATCAAGGGGGGAGGACAGAAAGAAAGAAAGAAAGAAAGCATAACATCATGTCTGACCTGATCTGGTTCCTCTCCTTCTCCATCTCCACACTCTCTGCCTCCAAAAACTGGTTACGCTGAAACACATATACCATGGAAAATATTTTCTTTTCTGAATAACAGCCGTTTAAAAAGTCAGAACTGAATAAAGAAGGGTGGCGAGCAAAGTAAGAAATAACGGAGAGAAAACAGACGGTTGTTGAAAATTTGGATCTGATGGGGACATCGCCAAGGTTCATGTACTAGTTCCAACATTACTTTGCCCAGACCTTCTGGACTGTCTTTCTGGCTTCCATCTGACATCTGTGGACCCTTAGTCCTAATAAACCATATTCTTACTACACAACTGCATGTGTGTGAATCCCAATATTAATCAGATGAGGTCTACCTTCCGGAGGTCATCCAGCTGTCTGGTCAGTTCCTCTATGTAGTCTTTTTTATTGGCTGCCCCCAGACTGGCAGAGCGCATGGAGTAGTGGGTGGGCACCACCTGTAGCAACATGAGGATGAAAGAATATTATATATTGTTGAAGAGATGGTAAAGTATGTGCTATCTAGATATGTACAAGTCAGTAAACGTACAGTGTTGGTGACCTCGTTCTTCCTCCTCAGCGAGTCATAGAATCGAGGGCGGGAGGTGACGGCAGGTGTAGTTAAGCCCACGGGACTGATGCTGCGATTGGTGAAACCGTACAAGTTCATCTCTGAGGCGGAAGGAGACATTCTGCCCGGAACCTGGAGATGAGGAGGGGGGTACAGAGGAGGTCAGTAACATGTAATTGTCCCTGGAAGCTCACATGTCAGTGTGAGTGGAAAAAGTGTACCGAAGCTTTTCAGATCCTCTTTAGCTTTTTCACTGATTCTTTAAGACTTGCTGGTACTGAACTTGTTTTAAATGTTACAAATGCTATTTTCCTATTTAGTATTACAAAACATGTGTTCTCCAGTGCAAATGTTTTATATATGCACTTCAAATTTTGCAGACTGTTTTAGAATAAATTATGTTTATGCAACACTATGAACATATTTAAAACTAAAACATTCTGTGCTTACAGTAAGAAAAAAACTCAAAGTAAAAGGCCAGGAAACTCGAGCAAAAATTCTGTATTCACAATCTTAAATAAAAATACTGTATTTTCAGAATCAGCTTTATTGGCAAGGTGCAACGGACACACGAGGAATTTGACTCTGGTACATTGGCTCTCAGTGTGCAAACAGAAAACCAGCATAAGGCTGTGTAATATAACAAAATAAGCAGTATTAACAGCAACATTGACAGCAACAAACAGTGCAAACAATGCAGAATAAGCAGTATAAACAGACAGTAAATGTACCAAAAAATATCACAGTCAAGGACCTCATTCTGCAGTAAAATTCCCAGTGATTAACATGTTATTATTACACCGTTCATAGTGACATATCAGTGTGTGTATATATAAAGAATATTTTAATGTTGTTGCTGTTTATGGGAGAGCTATTTGAACTACTTTGTACAGTTGGTACTCAACTCAACTCAACTTTATTTATATAGCGCTGACCAAAGTACTTAACATACAATACAAATCTAAAATCGTAACAACATAAAAATAAAAACAATAAAACATACATTTGGGTCCAATCAAGGTAAAAAGAGTCTCAGTCCTGTCTAAACGCCAATGAATACAAATAGGTCTTCAAATATGACTTAAAATTGGGAAACGAGGGGGCCTGCCTCATATAAAGAGGTAATGCATTCCACAAATTTGGACCCACCACCGCGAAAGCTCTATCCCCCCTAGTTTTCCGCCTGGCCCTCGGTGCCTCCAGAAAAAGCTGATCAGCTGATCTAAGGCACCGCGGTGGATTATACGTACGTAAAAGTTCCGTAAGATAAAAAGGAGCAAGCCCATTCAAGGATTTATAAACAAATAAAAGAATCTTAAAACGAATCCTAAAATGCACAGGAAGCCAGTGAACTCAACCTGCTGCCGCAACAAAAAGGGCTTTACCTTCACTAACTGCCTGAGATGGAAAAAAAAAACAGATTTTACGACCGCATTTATCTGACTTTCCATTGTCAAGTTGGAGTCTATTTTAACACCTAAGTCAGTGATCACCGGTCGCACATACTGCCCCAAGAACCCTAAGTCTACCGGGGGAATGTCATCAGACGTATTAGGGCCAAACACTATAATTTCGGTTTTTGCATCATTTAACTTTAAACGACTTAACGACATCCAGCCCTTAATATCAGCAAGACACGATAGAAGCGGCTGAATCGAATAGGTGTCCTTCTTACTCAATGGCATAAAAATCTGGACGTCGTCAGCATAACAATGAAGAGACACCCCATGTTTCCTAAAAATAGAACCCAGGGGAAGTAAATACAGTGAAAAAAGCAGAGGCCCCAAAATTGAGCCCTGTGGGACCCCAGATAACAAAGGGGTTGTCACAGATTCAGCATCTGCCAACCCGACAGACACCGATCTACCCGCTAAATATGACTTAAACCACGCTAGGGCAGCACCACGAATGCCCACCAAGTCGAGAATTGAAGCCGAGATATTAAAGTGTCATGGTCAACGATGTCAAAGGCGGCAGTCAAGTCCAACAGAACAAGAATCACGTATTCACCCGCATCAGTGGCCAAATAAATATCATTAACAACCTTCAATAAGGCTGACTCTGTACTATGCAGAGGTTTAAAACCAGATTGAAAACCCTCCAATAAGTTATTCTCGTCTAGGTAGGATTTCACCTGCGTATAGGCCACTTTTTCCAAAATCTTCGAAATAAAAGGCAACTATGAAATGGGCCTGACATTACTCAGTATGGATTGATCCAGACCTGGCTTCTTGAGCAGAGGCTGCAGAACTGCATGCTTGAAATTACCAGGGACAGTACCAGAGGACAAACTACTGTTAACAATATCCAAAA
>NW_018127930.1:176416-179611 GCF_001952655.1 Monopterus albus
CCAGGTCAACACGACCAATTGCCTGGTCGAAGGCCGTGGCAAATAAGCCAGCAGTGGATGGGTTCAGTGTCCGACAGCGCCGAACAGGCGCCCACAAAGCATTGTGTCCCCGTTCATGTGTGGGACCAGACACACACTGCACCAAATCAAAAACATCAATAATAGTTAGAAATTCTCTCACCAGTGGTTTATCAGGGCAGCACACATGTATATTAAAATCTCCCAGAATAAGAAAATGATCATAATAAGGTCTAACGCCAGCCAAAAAATCTGCAAAGTCATTCACAAAGTCCTTGTTGTATCTCGGTGGCCTGTAAATAACAGCACACAATACAGGATCCAGACGACCCACCTCAAGCAAAGTTTCTCTCTCACCTAGTATTTAATGCCATACTAAAATAGGAAACTAAAATAGAATAAAAGTAGAGTAAAAATAGACTAAAAAGAATAAGAAAACTAAGTCAAAGTGATCAGGATAAAATTATGAAGTAGTATAAAATGAAAATAATCAAGTAAAACAATAGCTAGTTACTTTCACAGATACAAAAAAGCTTAACAAACCTTGTACTCTGACATTCGGTACATGGGGTTGTATTCCATGGAGGCAGCTGTGGTGTACGGACTGTTAAACACTCTGGGGCTGTCAACACCAATCTGGAAACAAACAAGCAAACAACACCGATGTTAACCAACAGTAACGAGAGAGAGAGAGAGATACGAGAAAAATCAGAGAGAAAGAGCAAAAGTCAATAATCTAAGTGCTGAAAAGTGCAGATTCAGCTGTTCTTGTGGTTTCGCATGAGGACGTTTGGTTCTCAGTTCAGTGTAAAAGAGTGCAGTAAAGATGATGTTGTAAACAAAACTTAAATGTGCTAAATAGTTGCAAGGTGAATTTGTTTAATTACATGTACATGGATAAATGCAAGACAGACTTTTGTCATTTACTGCATTTACAGTATGTTGATGGAATTTGGGAATTTCTTATGAACAGTGCCATGTTTCAAAAATATACGTATATATAATTAGATTCAAGAGAAAAGAGTTCTTGAAAATACTAATTGTGGGCACTTGAGAATTCTGGGGTCTAAAAAACTGGGCAAAAGGCCAGGCAACAGTGAGAAAGAGGTATAAACATGTTCCTAATAACATTCTGATATTGCAAAAATCTCCACTTTACCAAATAAATATAGTCTGTTATTGAGTTATACCAGTCTTTTAGTTGTGTCAGGAAGGTAACGTCAGCCTATTTTCAAGACTTGGAGGTTTTAATAATATTAAAATTCTGGTTTTGCCTAAAACCTGGGTTTTCTCCAGGAGATGGCACTGTTTAATAACTGGTCTCTGGAGTCACAGCTACTCAGCAATAAAACAGCATCAGATCATCATAAAAGAAAAAAAAAATCTCTTATCGCTAATCTCCTTGATCTGGCTCACACAAACACACATACACAGAGTCCATGGACTGGACTGGCTCACTCACCCTGTCAGACATATTGTCCCAGTCCCGTGAGGCCAGGGACTCCAGGGACCCTAGATAGTGGTTCAGCCCTGGCCGGGTGGACTCCCATCGGGACAGCCTGGGGCCATTCTCCGTGCCCAATCCAATGCTTCCTGGACCATTTGTATCCTTGCTGCTTACCCCGTTGGTCCTCACCTCATTGTTGAGGAACAGCTGATATTTGGGGTTCTCGCTGGCCGATATAACTTTGGGTGTGGTGGGCTCCTCTGATGGACTGTCCACCTGCTTGTTTGAATCAAACTCTGACTCCTGGAGGAGAGGGGCAGAAGGTGAGGGAGGGGAGATGAAATAAACCTGGGCAAAGAATGAAAAAACACTGACTGAAGGACTGGAATCACTCAGGATATATACACAAGAATACCCTGATAAACCCTCAGACTGAGCATGTGTCAGCATGTGTCAGTGTTGGCAGCAGGCAGTAAATGAGTAGGAAAATTATTGTAAGTGCAAGAGAATTAAAAAAAAAACTGACATGCTGATTTCACTTGGTCATGAAAAATCTGTGGAAATAAAATTACATCAAATTCCAAAACTCTACTAGTGTAACAGTATGCAACGTACTCCCAAGGTACTAACTGGGGTTTGTTTCATTTAGTGAGCAAGTGTTTATTTTTTGGCCACATGGGGGCAGAAGAACTCCAAAGCAAGCTGTCAAACACAATGTTCCACTAAGGTGTGTTTACTAGCTAGTCGCAGGCTTTGTCTGTGTGCCGTTTGGACAGGCAGGTTGATGCGTGTGTGCTCAAAAATATATTGATTAAGATATTGATAGGTGTTTCCTTATTGGGTAAGTGAGTTTGTTTAAACATAAAGTGAATGTTTTAACAGCTGTGAAATGTGTCAAAAGTCCACATTAAACCACTTAATATAGTAGGGAAGTTAGTTTAAAAAACATATGGGAATGTACAGCAAACGATAGCTGAGCTGTTTTTTTTAATTACACTTGTCTTGACATCCAACCTCACTATTCCCAAAGATTAAAAGATACAAAGAGAACCAACTGATTTTTCTGACAAGAAATATACTTTTAATGAATCTGACAGCAGCCAATCACACTGTGCGAGCAGGAGGGTAATTGGAAGTCTGTAATTGGTAGCGCAGACAGACTTAAAGACTTCAACATAATGTAGGGTTTGGACCACAGCTGTAACCCACAAGGATCTTCATCTGGGACTACATATCCAAGATTTGAAACTTTGTGATTTCCAAAACAATGCTTTTGTCTCACCTTTCCACATACTGTAGATAATATTCCACAAAGTGTCAAATAGAAACTCAAGCAGACTGACAAAATGCACAACACTTCAATATGTCACAATTACTTTTCATGCAGTAAAAATCAGCACAGACATAGATAGCATGAAGGCTGTTATTATTTTAGACCAAAGACAACATTTTAATGTGTGAAGCTCAATTATGGGGAAAGAAGCATAAGAATAATGAGAGTTAACTCTGTAAGTGAGTTTGAGGTCAGTTGATTAGTACGATTAAATTGACTTTAGAATCTCGCCATGGTTTCATGCTTTCAAGTTATCATGCGGATTGAGTACGGCGCTTCAGTCATGCAGGAGGATGCGATTAAACCTCAGTGCCATGCTGTGGCGCTGCCTTCACGTAAAAAAGTCTGGTTTTTCAGTTCATGCAAGGAGTTTTTTTTTTTTTTTTTTTTCTTTCCG
>NW_018127930.1:179800-191729 GCF_001952655.1 Monopterus albus
AAAAATGTTGGTTTTTCAGTTTATGAAAGGGTTTTTTTTTTTTTTTTTTTTTTTTTTGCTTACCGATCCCATGCCAGAGTCAGCCACTGAGTCTCTACCAGAGTGTTTTGAATCAGTCTTCTCCGCACTCCCTCCTACTGGACAATCAATTCTGGCAGTGATCTGACTAGTTTTGGTGCCTCTTAGAGCTGATTCAGCCCCGTTGTGACTGGTTTCCTTGAACGGAGGAGTCACAGTGATGATGGGAACTGACATCTGCTTTGGCCCAACGCTGCTTGGCATGGACAGACTGGACTTGGACTCTGGAGACTCAAGAGTCCCAGCAGAAGCAAACTTCAGGATTCGTCCTGCTCCAAAATAAGGACTTTGAGCAGAACCGTAAGGAAGGACTCGATCTGGACCAGAGAATTTATTGATAAGGCCTTTGATGCCGCTGGCTTGGTGCAGGTTTGTACTGTGAGACAGGACTGGACACATTTTTTTATGTCTGGCTCTCCAGGCCTCTTCTTCATTGGTGGTCTGGTGCGGATTAATTGGTGACTGGGAAGAGGAGGATTTGTGCTTGTGCTGAAAGAGGTGAACACAATAACAGATCTCCAAAAACTGTTAAGCAGGAGTATAAGCAGCGGTTAGTGGTGTGTTATAAGACAGAAAAATATAAATTTACCACACAGTTCAGACTACACTAGCTGTTAGTTTAATTTTTCTACAGTAGGTATATTAGACCATTGTGGGCAGTGTTGCCAGCCAATGAGAAGACTGAGTGGAATGGGTGTTCCGGTCACTGTTATCATACCAGGTCAATTAAAGCTGCAGTGGCAAAAGAGGACGGTTGTGTTACCTCTTTACAGAACTAACAGTGCACAGTCTTGCTATAAATGTAGTCATTAGTTTAAATTAACACTAAGTAAATCTTGAACATAAGCCCGACACTTTCTAGTTCAAATTACTATAAAGAGTCACTGGAAGCAGCACACTGATGGTGAAAGTGTAGTCTCTACACCTGGGACCTTTGTGTTCTCTCTCTCTCTCTGTCTCCTCTCTTTACAGTGTGTAGTTGCTGTGTGTGTGTCCTGACATTCCCTCTTGACAAACTGCAACATCTGCTCGATCAAGTGAGCCCCCCCATCCCCCATTTCACTTTCTCATGCAGAAGTAAAAGGACAGATATACTGTACAGATACCAAAAGATACCGACATTAAAAAATGCTCTCAATGATCAAGTGAGCAATAGAGAAAAAGCAAACAAATGGAAGCATTTTTCGTTTTTTTGCCAAAATGCCACTTGAATAAATAGAACTTTAATTAGCAGTCATAACAAGAAGGCTGAGACCACTTAGAAAAATGAAGTGGAGAGCATCCAGGGGATTAACTCTGAGGGCTCAAAGCTCCAAAGCATGGAGTGGCCTTAATCCAGGGACTTGCCTGGCTACCTCCCCCAGGGACAGTTAACTGAGTCTTGGGTGTGAGAAGAGCCGTGGCTTGAGAGGGCTGAAGGGGAGGGTGGGTGTCTAGGGTATACTGTAGGATCACTGCTAATCACTACAGTATTAAAATGTTTACAGGCTGTGGTGGGATTAGCACTGAGCTGTGATTATTAATGTTATTAAATTTGCCTTGTGAGCTGAGCATGCTCAGTCTGGGCTCTGAGCCTCATGGAATGAGGCTACTG
This sequence comes from Monopterus albus, assembly GCF_001952655.1. Lineage (NCBI taxonomy): Eukaryota > Metazoa > Chordata > Actinopteri > Synbranchiformes > Synbranchidae > Monopterus > Monopterus albus. Next base: position 181,473 of record NW_018127930.1, read on the forward strand.
GGGCACAGTATTCATTACAGAAACTGTGTTCTTGTATTTCTTTCCTTATGTGCAGTGCATTTACTGTGATGAGTTTCTCAACATTCAGTTCAAGATCCCTCATGCTGTCACCTGGGTAGCAGGTAGGGTTGCAGAAGATTTCTAAGACTGGGGGTGCTGAAGCCAATCCCAGCTGACACTGGGCGAGAGGCAGGGTACACCCTGGACAGGTCGCCAGTCTATCACAGGGATGACAGTCACTAGTCAACCTATGCTGCATGTCTTTGGGCTGTGGGAGGAAGGTGGAGTATGCGAAGAAAATCCACGCAAAGGGAGAACATGCAAATTTCCTTTCAGTATAAAGCTCTTCCATGAGAACATGCAAACATCACACAGAAAGGCACCGGATTGGCCGGGGCTCAAACCCAGACTCTTCTTGCAGTGAGACCACAGCACTAACCACCACACCTGTTTTCATAAACTAAAGACTTTTTTTTCACAGTATTTTTATGCTGACTCATATATTTGTACAGCATACAAGGTGAATACCAGAGTTTCCTTTCAGTATAAAGCTCTTCCATACAACATCATGATGGCATTAAGACTTGCATGAGGGCTGCTTTACTGGCTTGCATTACATTGTACAAGTGTTTTTATTTTTCTGGTTATATACATCAAATTAAATCCCCAAACAATTCTGAACACAATTATACCAAATCCTGTACAAATGGACAGATACTTTGTACACACTCAACCATCCTGAATTGGTTCAGTTAAATAAACCTGCACAGGAAATCTGAATTTAGTTTTTATGAGACGCAGAAACAAATGTTCAGCAAAACAGAACAATCGCACAGAAAGTCACGAAAGACAGAGCTTCATTCAGGAAACCCAGGTCCATATTCGCTATAGTCCTGGACATACACAAATAAACATTAGTCCTCGGTTCCCAACGGCCTCACTACAGTGCAGACATATGGCATCGAGCTGTACACCATCTGACCCAGATAGAAGACAGCAAAGCACCCTGGGAAAACCAGTGAATGTCTCCATGATGTTTGGTGCAGAAGTGCTCAGGGTTTCACTCCAGAATAAAAGTTCAGGTGAGGTGGAAGAGGATTTCTGTTTTGAATGTGCTACTCTGATTTATTATCCAAAAGTGAATGTACTACAATATCCTGATCTGAGAATCTAGGCTCATTGTCAGTTTTCAAGCTTTAAGAACGATTATTCTGCTCCACTTTCATGAGAAAACATTATCTTCTCTGTCAACACATAATACAATCATTTCAGTTTTTAAAAGACATCTTATGGCATAATTAATTAGTAACATCTGTCAGGGTAAGGGCAAATGTCAGTTTTTTTTTGTTAGGTTTTTTAAGTGACATGTTTCAGCAATGCATCACAAAAACCTAGACATATTCATATTAAATCTTGAGAAAAAATATGTTAAACTTCACATTCATTAAAGAGGCACTCTGCTGATTTACTTTTGCACTTTCACAAAGCTGGGCGATTTGTGAGAGAAAAATAAGATGGGCCAGTTGAAGATCAAACTAAGATATCCTGACTTTTAGTGAATAGTATGGTCCAAATACCCAACACCATAGATTTGACTGCACATTTCCCATAATGCAACTTGATTGCATATTTCTGAACAGCCGAGCCCAAGCTGAGGTATCCCTGACAACATCACATTGCACAACTGTTTTCACTAGAGCGCTCCTCTGGACTAGTTGATTAATCTTGATGTGTAAAATTAGTGCACTGGTCCTTTAACTGTCACTGCAGCTCCATTGCTGAGATATAATTACCAAGTCAAATTTGGTTTGAAAGGTGATGGAAATCTTTGTCAGAGCTTTCTTTGATAGAACTGTTTTGAATTGTTTTTGACTTTCCTTGGGGGTCTTCCAGCTCCTGTTTATTTTCTAGCTTCCCCTGGTTTTCTTCTTCAGGGGTTGTTTCCAACTTCTTCTTGCTTTCTAGGCCATTGTTATGCTTTCTCCTTTGAGTGTTATCTAGTTTCTTTAGGCTGTCTACAATATGGCTCTGTTCTGCTTTAAACTATTTTTATAGTTGTTTTCCAGCATATTAAGGTTGACTGTTAGCTTTCCAAAGTGGTTTTCTAGCTCTTTGTGTTCCCTTTCATGACTGACCTTTAGCATTTTAGGATGTCAGTTTCAGTTTTACCTGTCATTTTTGTTTTCTAGCTTCTTTGGGTTGTTTTCTAGCTTTTAAATGTGCCTTTATGCTCTCTTAAGGTGTTTTCTAGAGGTCTGAGTGACTGTCAGGCTTTTGGTTGTTTTCAAGTTCCTCTTGGTTGCTTCTCTTGGAACAGATTTAAGCAGAACGCTTTACGCAGCTGAAAGATTATTACTGTGCATGTTGGCATGCCTGCCTGCACTATCATGTGTAGACTGTGTGTGTGTGTGAGATCCTGCCTGGCACCGTCTTCACTTCGAAATGTATCTGAAGAAAGTCTCACAAACATGACTTGAACCCTGACTGCTTCTTCAAGCTCGCAGCTTTCCTTGCTTACATTTCACTTTTCTTCACTTTCTTCTCCCATTACTACCTCTCATCATCCATTAATATGAAACAAGTCACTTTAACATCAAATAGTGATAAAATAACTTAACTGTTGTCCTAGTTGTCAGAGTGACACAGATGCAAACAAGCAGATGTATTTTAATGCGGTTTTTCACACCAAAACAAAACTGTCACTGTGGCAGAGAGAGAGCGAAAACAACAGTGTAATAAAAAAATAAAATAAATAAGCAATTAGTGGCAGCAGTTTGTGTTGGACATGCACGTCTCTCACACAGAGCACAACATCAAGCTCCGTTTGGCCTGAGGCAATCTGCCTGGCAATATGTTCCTATGCTGTTGTTGTGGCACCCCCCAACTCTGTCCCTCCCCCGGCTGTAAATAATACAGATTAATCAAGCAACCAGCGCTCTGTCCTCACCTTAAGGCCTGCCTGTTTTCACACTCTGCTTAGCCAATTATGATCCCCTTTAACAGGAATATTTGTCCCCAGTCAGTCTGAAATCTGCTCAAACTATTCCTGAATGTTTCTTTCTTTAATGTGGGAACAACAGTAATGATCAGTGGAGCCTAGCAAATATGCTAAATCTATTAATGATATGTTAAATATGTTAATTTAAAAATAGTTTAAGGGTCCCCACAGACTGTATTTACTATGGATTATTTAAAAAGCCATACACAGCAACGAATGAATAATATATGTAGAGCTGAAACAATTAATCATTAGCTAAGTTACATAACAAATAATCAATTAATCATTTTATCATTTTTCAAGTAAGAATGTCACAAACTCTCAGATCCCAGGTTTTCTCTTGTATGAGTTTGCTGCTTTTATTTATTTTATGTGATAAAACAATTTTCATTTATTTATAAACCAAAAAATGTATTGTTTAATTGAGAAAATAATCCGTAGATTAATCAATAACGAAAATAATTATTTGCCTAATATGGGGCAAATAATGGGGTTGGATCAATTGTCAAAAAAAAAAAAAGTCAATGGGTCACAGTCAAAAGGCAAAAGTGAAGCACTCTGTCACATGAGAAATAACCATTAAATTACACTGTGGAGAAATTCACAACAATGGTGTGTTGGCATAAAACTCCTTCATTTGTCCTACAAACTGCAGATGTGTCCCTTCAACACTCGATTCTATAGAACCAAACAATAACAAAACAAAAAACGATCACTACCTCTCATCCCAGACTGATCTTTATTTTTCCAAAGCCTTTTCCCATGAGTATGAAGGGCTGCAGAGGTTTTGCCTGTTTTACACCTCAGATGGTCTCAACTGATGACTAACTGCACCTGTGTTCACCCTTTAGGTTTGAGGGGTTTGTGGGTTTTATGGGGTTATTGGGAGATTTGTATGTTTCTGATAACTGCTAAGAATGCTTTTTGGGGAAGCACCTCCCATTCAGCAGACTGCACACACTCTTCATCTTACAATGAACAAATCCTGGATGGATCACCGAATGTACAAAATCCTGTTTTTTCAATCTAATCTAAATCTATTAGATTTATATCTAATAAAAATGATGTGATTATACAAATCCTGGCTCATTTTCCATCAGATTAACCACAATAATCGGATAAAAAGGTTACTGCACCTCTCGTAGGGCAGGACAGCTAGTCTAGATCAGCAGGATGCAGCATGAGACAGCAGGCTGAAGGTAGATCCCTCTGTGGTACAGTAGCTCTCTGCACTGGGGCCCAGCAGACAGACACAGCATGCCTCTTGTTTTACAAACAATTTACTTTTGGCATCAGGGTCTGACCTATTTCCTTTAAAATCCACTTTAGAAGTGACTTCAGCTGTCAGGAAATTAAATCAATGACGATGCGACGTGTGTATATTTTTGTCAAACTTTTTTGCAGATTGGTTAAATAATAGCTAATGTTGAATGTACACATTCAGAAACCCATGAAGAGCTCTGCACTGTGCAAAAACAAATGAAAGCTGCCTTGCGGAGAGTGGCACGGATTGATATCACACTGTACATACAGAAGGTCAAGATATAGTAACCTAATATAGTAACCTGTAGCTAATGTGATGAAACTTTTTCTGAAGAGATGACAGTCAATAATACTGGAAAATAGCCCTGATGCATCAACAGTTGTTTTTAAGCCCTTTGGATCAAGTTGCCTTCTAAAATTCAGAGCCAGCTCCAAGTCAGCTCTCAAGACTCGATACATGACTTTGACAACCCAAGTTTTATGGACTATTCAGTAAAACGAATACTTCAAAAAATATGGAAGGGATACATTGAACACCCAGTTTAAATATTGAATCAAAGGGTGACTTTGTAAGTGGCACTCACAGCAGCACTGTGACTCTCCTCAGCTTTCGAGTCTAAAGTCGAGCTTAAACGCAAACGAGATCGGTCAAAAGTCCTGTGACTGAAGACTTGTGTGACCCAAGTCAGATTCGAATCCAAGACTCAAGTCTCCAGTTCTGGTGCCAACACACACAGATGTATTTTACAGCAGGAACCACCCTGTGTGCCGTCAGTGTTTGTTTCTTCTGACCATTAAGGTGATATCTCCTCTCCTCCTTGTAGTTGGCTAAACTTAAGCAACCCTTAACCACAGACACGGCAGGTCAGAAAACTTTATCAAGACTAGGTACTATCTCACCTATCACCTGTCATTAAGACACTCCAGTAGTAAGAACTTAAAAAGACTAAACAAGAAGAGGAGTGAGAAAGTAGTGTAGTTAGTACAGTTAGTTGTTTTAGTAGAAAGGAGTGTTTTCAAACAGATGATGGGACAGAAAAGAACGAGACTGCACTGGAGAAGTTGTTTGAAAAGCCCTAACAGATGTGCCGATTCTTAACTATCTAACTGCAACCCATTGAATTTGATTGTCACTAACGCAGAATTAATTCAGCCACAGCAGCTGTTAAATATGAAGAAGCAACCTACAAAATTCTTAAGTCCACATTTTGAATCTACTAAAAATTCACTCAGATGGCAGATTTTTGGCATTACTAAAATTTTCAATGAAAGGTTGTACAAACTGAAAGCGATGAGCGCGCTGCATGTTGTACTTCTGTGCGGGCGATGCAGAACGCTGGCAGCCAGCCTGTGTGCTGTTTGTGTTTAAACTTCACGAGTTAAACTGTGATGACACATTGACAGGTTTCCTGTTATAATAAGACTCCAAACCAGGTTTCTTCCCTCATCATTTCCTGTCACAACCGTGTCAGGTATTTATTTATTTTTTGGGGGGGGAACAAAAAGAGAGAACCTGTGTATGTGTGTGTCTAAGTCTACATCTCTGTGTGTGTATGACAGACAGAGCCAGATGAGCAGGCAGATGTTTCCTCTGTCTCTACTCTGACTGGTAACACACACACACACACACACACACACACACACACACACACACACACACGCACACACACACACACACACACACACACAGAGAGAGAGACTGCAGTAAGACATATCTTTCCAGGTTATATTTTTGCTCTGTTGGGTATTTTAGCAAGATTTGCTTTTACTGAATTTATTGCCTTTATTTATTTGCAAATCTGTTCTGGAAATTCACTCACTGCAACCTGTCAAAGGACGTTTCCAGGTTATATTTTTGCTCTGTTGGCTATTTTAGCAAGATTTGCTTTTATTGAATTTATTGCATTTATTTATGTGCAAATCTGTTCTGGAAGTTCACTCACTGCAACTTGTCAAATGAAGGACAGTTTTATCTCTTAGGAATTTCAAAAGTGCTTGAAATAAAGCCACCTGAGGAGAGATCAGCAGCAGGTATTTGCTTCTTTTCAAATGGTTACAACCCAAAAAGGCTGGTTTGCATTATGACTTTACTTCTGTTGTAGAAATAAGATGAAACATGATTATGGATTATTTGGATTCATATTAAAAGACATCTGAAGTGTTTGATAATGAAACACCAATGACTGAAGTGTACTGTACACCTCAGATTTCTAATCAAGTCAAGACTGCAGTTTGTACAGTTCCCACAAAGTTGTATAAAAATTCTGATCAGTGCTGCTTAAATTCAGTAAGTTTTGCTCCAGTTCTTCTGTATTGCTCAAACATTATTTTATAAATATGGAAGGAGAATTGCATAGGAGATGCACAACAACAGTGTTAAGCCCACTGTGAAAAAAATAAAGCTGAGTAAAGCTCTGAAACTCCAGCCAACAAAGGGGTAAGACACCAGATTAGAGAGGAGCTGTGGATGCCAAGTAAAACTGTACCATGCTGTTGTCTTGTTCAGTCTCGGTGTTTTCCTGCATGCTGCGGTCACACTGTCTGTTGGTTAAGGATACCCCCTCTGTCTGGCCTGAAGGAGAAACATAAAGATAAATGTTTAAAGATAGTGAAGGTCATTAGTGTTACACCAAATAATCATTTATTTGTGAATCTGAATGTTGCAAACCTGTGGGATTGTCCAGGTACCGTGTGTGAAACGGGTCAGTCTCTGGGCCTCTTCCTGGTACCTCTGCACGTCTTGGGTCAGGAGGTTACGAAGTGCGCTCAGTGCCTCCTCCTGGAACACTAATCTCTCTGATTGGACCAAACACTCAGTGACAGAGGCCTGAAGCTCCTAACAAGCACAATAAACACACACAATTGTTTACTACACAAAGTTTGCAGATGGCCATACTCACAAATCATGTGAAAGAATGAAGTTACAGTAAAGCAAGAACCAAAGGAGCGAATAATGTGTCCGAATGATTGTTTCAACTCTGCATTTTTTCTATGGTGTTTTACTCTGGCTTGTGTGAAGCACTTTGTTACTTTAGTGAGAAATGTGCTGTATAAATACACATCTGTCTCAGTGATACAGTATGATTTTATTGACCTGTTGTAAGCAGTGTGTATGATGTCCTGTCCTGCTGTGGTCACTTACAGTGGCTATCTGAAGACTGGAGCTTCTCTTCAGCTCTTTTTCCTGTTCTTTTTCTTCTTCTCCTGAAGATCAAACTGCTCAGTGGACAGCAGCTGCCTACAGCCTTTATTCTGAAAGAGACTGACAACACACAAACACAGTAACATTTATTTTACAGCATGCTATTCAACTCTACTTGCTACATGAACTCTTGAAATACCATTCACACAGTCACATTTGACAGCTAAAATTATCTATGATAAAACATGCACTTTTATATTGGACTTTGTCCTAAATAAATGATGGTCTTTGTAGCTATAATTGTTGTAGCTATATATCGGATTCAGATTATTTGTGTACTGGAAACTGCAAAATTAGAAAACAGTATAATGTTGGTAAATCAATAAAACAGCTTTATTTCCAGCCATACCTTTAAACTATACTAAACAATTCTTCACTAAACATGCTTCACATTAAATATAGCTGATTATACTCAGTAGGATTCGAAATCTTAATAATATATTCACACTTTAAAATAAAAAAGGAATCCCAGAAACTTGTCTGTGGTTCATAAAGTCATGTTGTGATATAAACAGATATAAATAAGCTAACATGGAGCACATGCTGAAAAAGAATGACAATGTCAGTGAACTAGCAGAATTGCTGCATAGAGAATTCGATTTTTTTGTGAACACATCGTAGAAGCCTTTCCCCTCAGTTGCTACTGTTGTATACTGTGTCTTTTCCCTGAACAAACACTGTGAGCAACAGCTGAACTCAGTGACAATACAGGACAAGGCGTTGTTCTCTGTTTTTATTAGAGATTTGCCTGAAAAAACACTGGGGACTGCTACACAGCACCACATTATCATTAAAACTTACGTTACTGAATTAGCTTTGATACTTTAAAACATTTTTTTTTTTTTCAGAGGTTACTGTGGGGTAGAAATAAATGTCCCTTCTGGTCTTAGGTTTTGAGCCATCATCTCTCTGGTCTCACTTCCCGATCCCTCAGAACACCCCACTCTCTGACACAGCAGTCTCAACTTTCCCACATTAAATATTCCTGACTAACTTGTGAACTCCCTTCACACTGCACGGTTCCTTTCTTGAACAAACACAGTGCGTTTTCGTAGATACACATAGAGCTGCACAGTCTTACCACTATGTACATTACTGTCATTTATATCAGGATTACAATCCATTAACTTCTGTTATTTAATATAAACAGACATAACTTTAAAACTACAGTGTATAAGTATGTGACAGCAGCAGTACTAGTGCAAAAGTAGGTGTAGGAGCAGAGCTACTGTATCAGTCAGACTGGGATCAGAAACTGTAGAAGTTATAGTTTGAGTCATACTAGCAGTAGTAGAACTAGTGGCAGTAACAATAATATAGTCAAAGCAGATAGTGATAACTGCAATAGCAACATCTGTAGCAGTGTTAAGGATGTAGCAGTCATTAATAATATTAATAATGACTTCTGTTAATGAGTCTGTGTAGCAGTAAAGTATTAGTACTAGAAACAGCACAGACAGCAGCATCCGTTAGAGCAATGATAATAGTATAAACATATTACAGTAGCAGAAATGAACATCTGCCATTGTACTTAGCGGTGACAACAGTGTGACAGTGGTAGTGCTAGTGTTTATACAAGTAGGTCTAGTAGTTGAAGTGGTAGAAGCAGTAGCAGCAGTAGCAAGAGTAATAATTGTAATGTTATTAGTTTATAACATTTGTCCTACCAATTCTAAAAACAGTAATATTATGAAAAACTATGTAGTGACAAATGTAACAACAGTGGCAGTAGCCTAATACTAGTAGTCGGTATCAGTGGCAGCAGAAGCAACACAATAAGAGAATATGTATGTAAAGAATCTGTGTACATATGAAGTCATTAAGTATACAGCTAGAAATGGAGGCCTAAGCCAAGTCAGAGTGTAGTGCAGCCTCTGTCCAATGGGAGGCGCTACACCTATGTAACAGAATGTGAGAACAGCAGGCGGCACACAAGCACAGAAGAGTTTTATTTGTGAGGAAGGAGAGGAGGCTCATCTGAGGGAAGCCTTTGATCAACTGACGATGTGACGTCAACATGTAGAAAACAGTCAAATTAAACACAAACAATGGCACAGAAACACAAAGGCCCTCTGGGAAATATATTAGCATTGTGTTAGTGAGCTGAGGAGGTCTGGTGACTCCCGTGTTGACTGTTTGCAAAGGACAAAAAATGAAGTTACTCAGTTCTGATGGAACAAACAAATGAAAAGAGTTTGCAACACTGCTGAAGCACATGTCTGATGACAACAAAACTATGTATTCGGTTTTACTGACAGTTGAAAATTTATAATATATGAAGTAATTTGTGTAAAACATGTTATATCAATATTTTGATAAAAGACTAGCTGGAATAGATTTTACTTAAAAATATAATATAGTTAAACTGTTATCTCATTCTGTATTGTTGTTTAGTTTCACACTACTCTGAATTTACTTGACTCTTACTAAAGTTAAGAATGTTTTTCCATTAATTTTCTTACTGACTGGTTTCCTTTTCTGAAGCCTGAAGTTTCAGGGCTGGCTATCATTCAAACATTTTTTATGTTGGTGCAAAAACAATATGAAAGTCTTAGGAAATCCAAAGAAAATCAAAATAAAAGTTTGACCAGATGTGGACTTCAGACACTTGGTGCTACAGTGACATTTTGGAACTCACAAAATACAAAAAAAGTACCAGGTTCAGTACTCAGTCACAGTTAGGTGGGATTATGGTTTTCACTATGGATGAATACATTATCCATTAAAGAGAATAAATGAAGGTATTCTATGAAGGTTAGTGACCGGAGTCTTTCATACTGTCAGTGAACAGTCA
>NW_018127930.1:191831-224534 GCF_001952655.1 Monopterus albus
ACTATGAATGAGGTACTTAAAAAAAAATCACATTATTATTATTATAGAAGAAATCCCTAAATCAATATATGTCAATATATGGGAAATGTATTCAAATCCACATGTAAAATAAACAGATTATGTAACACAGAGGGACTGGGTTATGCTTTATATGAATCCAAACTATATGTCAAACAAAAACGTTATGCTTTATGCTACTGAAGGACTCATTCATTTGGATAACAGACATTTGTAGTTTTGTAAGATCAGATCTCATTGTGATACAACTTTGCAGAAATCTGCTGAAGAGACTGAACTATCATCCAGGCCTAATGTAGGTCCAGATTTTAAAGAATGTAAAAAAATAAAAAATAAAACATCTTCTGAAAACACCACGTGATAATCAGTCACAGTATATTCTGTTACAAATATAATATCATTTGACCCTGACAGCACTCCCAAGCCACCTCAGTCTTGTGATGAAAGTACTGCTTAGTTATTGTTGCTTAGAATCAGTCCTGTGTCCAGTGGCCTGACACAGTTTTAGTCATTATTATTTTATTAGGAGAATTAAACATCTTGAGAGGAATCTTCTGGAAATAGCTTCATGCAAATGAGCCATTTTGTAACCTGTCAATCAAAACTTATGTTAACCGATCAACTGACACCTGTGCGTGACAGGTGACGAGGAACACCATCCAGCGCTGTGAAAACATAGCAATTACCAATAAATATCTCTGTGTGTGTGTGTGTGTGTTATTGACAGTTTGAGAACCACACACACAATGCAGACAGTCATACACTATGCCACATGGTAACAGTGTGTCAACTCCCTCTCTCTCTCCGACACACACACACAGTGCCAGCTGTCGTTCTGCGTTCTGATTAGGTGCTTACACACAGAAAAGCATGAATAGCACTCCATAATTATGTGAATGTATGTGACAAACACATTTCACTACATAATTGCAGGTGAAAAATGTGTGGGTGTTTATTTATTTATATGTTGTTGTTGTTTTTTTTTACATTAATGTATCTCAGTACTTACAGGCTGTCACATACTGTATGTAGTTTTCACTGTGTCAAGGTTACATGGATGTATACGCTCTGTGTGTGTTTATAGCACAAACAGAATTTATTTCAGTGAATAAAATCAACTCTACCAAATGTTTCTATCATGAACAATGATGATGCTACGGGATGTACAGTAAATGAACATGGACGTGTGTCACTACTTTTACTTCAAATCTTTATATGCACAGTATATTTGCATTTACAAATAAAACTGCTGGCCAGTGTAAACAGAAGTTACGGTCTCAGCTGAAATAATTCCAGCTGGCTGACAGACAATTCAGTGGCAACAATTTTGATGACTGGTTACATGTTAGAGTTATTTTTAAGAAAAAATACAAAACATTTTCTGGTTTCAGCTTCTCAAATATGAGGAAGAGCATTTTAAAAATGTTTGTCAAAAGGACGAGAAGGACCAAAAAGACTTGCAGGAAAACAAACATCAGGTAGTCAAGGATGAAAAAAAAAACATTAAATAAAAAAAGGATATAAAGGCACAAAGCAAAAAGCAATAATGTTTTGATGGTGTCAGGAGGATAAGAAGACATACTGAATAAAAGAAAGGAGTGAAGAGAAGGAAAATCATGTTTAGTCTTGTTTGAGTAAACTCCTGTTTTTTTAAAACATGAAGGAGAAAGAGAATTAAAGGGAAAAGAAAGTGAAATCTGAGGAATAAAGAAAAAAATGTAATGAAGACAAAGTGAAATGCAAATAATAATAATAACAGGAGGACCCCCCAAAAAGAGTCAAACTTAATAAAGAAAGTCAAATACATCAAAACAAGACAATGTTACTCTGTCTACTGCACACATCTTCAGTTTTAAGTCAAAATTCCAATATACTGTTGTTTGTCTGAATGATAATTTATGACCATAAATGCTCATCATCTGTTCCCATGTCAATGTGACCTCTGGGGTGTACATGTCCTGCTTCAGAAAATGAAGCTTTTAACTGGTTAATAAGAGTCCAATTTAATAAGATCAATCAATGAGGTAACTGAGCTTTTCTACCTTGTTGACTGATTTGATGGAATGAGCAGATTACCCTTCAGAGACCAAGATGATAAAGACAAGGAGTGGGTTGACAGAGTTTAGCTGGGGGGGTTCCAAGCTGCCAGTTAGTCTTGGCAACAAGACAGACGCTCTTTGGGTAACCAGAGTTCAGACTCACTTTCAATCTGTCTATGGGAAAATACCACTGAAAACAAAAGTAATCACAATCTGACTCAATCTATTCCTCACACTTTGCTGCTTGTGCGAGCTTTCAGTCCATTATGTGCAGCTGCTGACCATAAAGTTTGTCCTGATGTTTTAGAAAAAGAAAAGCAAGTCAACAATTCAGGTTTGTTTTGAGATACTTCATTTCACCATGTGAATGCATTCAGCCTTTGCAACTACATGTTACTTATTAAAGGATCATATGAAATGGATTGAAAACATGTAAATGAAGGAAACTATGACAAATAGTTTAAGCTATTTTCTTTTTTTTTATAAACAATGAGATCAATACAGAAAATAATTGGCAGATTAGAGACAATTCTGTCATTCCATAATGTTCTTATAAAATCTGATTTGGATGAACTGAACCTGTAATAAGTAACATAAGTGTAAGTGTTTAGCAGAATACAAAAACAAGATAAAATGGTTTTTCTTTGAAATTTTGCTGAACTGAGCCTTGAAGATGCCCCTTCTCTAATTTATACTTGTACATCTTAAAGCTATTTTTATTTTGCTATTATAAAAATCCTTATATGTTAAAAAACTAGATCTGTTTCCCATTGCACAGGCAGGAAGGTGAAAAGTCAAGGGCCCTTCCACAGAGCAGGGTGGAAGCTTTCATTGTGACCTCGCTTCTGGACTGGGCCACATTCCTGTTCTGGATGCTTCTAGTTATAAGCACCAAGTATAGTTATAAAACAGATTTATGAGGAAGGAAGGAGGTAAACAAGGCAGGACTTTCAGCCACAATTAAGGGAGAAACTTAAATGTCCACTGTGCCATCGACAGTTTGTTTCCAATTCAACCACAGTGAGAGACTTTGGCTCATTTAGATTCATGGTGCCCAGTTACATAACAATGGATTTAAGACTGAAACAGGAAACAAGTCTGATTCCAGTTTGCATCTGAACACAGCAGACTTTGTTTTCGTTCTTTGGCCCAGAATATTATTCCAGGCTTCATTCAGACTTCCACACATTGTTAACGCACTCTGAGGTGAACATGCTCCCAAACACACATGTATTTAAGCCTGCATAACAACAATGATTTTCAAAATTAGCACCAATAATTTAAAATAGTTTTTGGAATTGAAGTTGCTTATGAGTTTTTTGTTTCTTTTTGCTCCATTCATTTTGATACAGTCCTTTTTCCAGCCACAGACACTGTTACTGCAAAAGACCAGTGAGACTGTGTTGAACACAGCTGTGAAGGTTACAGCTTGGTTGGTATTAAATTCAAAGCTAACAAACAGCAACATGGTTCTCTTGGCAGGGGATGAAGACTGCAAGTTTTAAGGGAATTGCCTTGACACAGAAACTGAACTAAAGCAGGAGTTCCAGAATTCTTAGTGTGAAAGCTGCTTATCGGCCTTATCGCTGCTCCTAAATATTGTAGTCTTAGCTCTATTCTCCTGCACAAAGCCCACCCCCGAGTAGTAGCTAACATTACCACATAATCCCTCTTAAAGCCAATAAATATCCCAGTAAAATGAAAGCAAGGTGATGTCTTCCTCTAATAAGACAAGTGGATATGAGAAGTGTGTATCATGTTGGGCAGGGCACTACGATGAAGATGTGTACAGTAACAGTTTTCATTAAGAACCAATTCATCTTCTCATTAATCCTTTGATCTAAGCTGTGACAAGAGCCGATCACCATTGGCAATGAGAACCAGGGCTGCTGAGAAATTAGGACATTTACTGGAATTTCATCAGAATATTGTGTGTGTGTATGCGCACGAGTGGGTGTGTGGCTGCTGGCACACCTTAAATGCTGAGATGTGTTTTAGCTTGTCTTGTCTGACAGAAGTGAGACCAGTTGAAGTGCTGTTCTGCCAAACCACTCGTCATGGCAGGAGAACAGAGAGTCAGCGATCAGGGTGAGGCAGCAGCCACCTACCACCATCTGAAGATTTACCATCACACACCACAAGTAGTAACACAATCTGAAAATTCACTCGAATCTTTCACTTTCTCACAGCTTTATATATACACATACATCTAACCAGGAACATTATCTAACTATCTAGACACTTGACTGTTTTACCAGCCAGCTTGATACAACCAGAATGCTTCCACAACAAGAATAATCAATCTTTGCTAATTCTGGGCCACTGAAAAAGGAAAATGGTGTCTAAAATTGATGACTATATGAATTTGCTTTTTCAAATTACAAAAGGAAATATCTCTGAGCAAAACCCAAAATTGTAACCAAAACGTCTGGTGAATCTAATGACATAATTTCTTTTGATACAACAAGCTTCTTAGGTGAAATATTAGGCTGGTTAAGTTCTATTCCATGCATTTTATATCGTACAACTAAAGCCAGGTCAGCTCTTTTAGAATTCATATTTGAATTCAGCAGTTTGATGAAGTGATGCTAAAGCTCACGATCTCACTTTGCTTGTTGTATGGACACAAAGGGTAGAGAACACAGCACCAGCTCTGATCTTTTTATAAATCACATCAGTTCAGTGCTGTTTGTCAGGTCTGTATCTGTTCACAGCACCAGAAATCCTATCACTGGGTCTGTTTGTGTTTCATGTACTAGACCGGTTGAACTTGATGGTGTGTTTGGCATCATGAGACTGACACATTGAAATGATACCATTTTGGGAACTGTCTAAACAATCAAATTAAAATTTGAAGAAGCTAAAACATACCGTGGTGTATGAAAGTCTCACAGTAAAAAAAAGCCAAGTGTAGTTTATATGCTCCACACAGAGAGTCCACAGATCTTAAACTGGGGGCATATTGGGGCTGTAGTCTGTCAGCAACCAGACAACAAAAGTGAAAGTAAAAAACGGACAAAAATCTAAATAATTTTGAATATGGACATTAATTCTGGACATCTGGTAACAGTATATGTGACAAAATAGTCTAAGCTCAAAGGCTCCATTTGGTCCTCACAAAGACACATTTACAGGAGCACACACACAAACCCACAAATGCATGAAAAACCCATTCACTCTTGTTTTCTGTCTTCTCCCATCTCTCACTCTCTCAGCTACACACACAGAAGCAGGAAGGATCCTGTTGTTTTCTCCAGCGGAGCAGAACCTGCTGCGGTTATGAGATACACTAAACTCCCACAGTCGTGTTCCAGCTCTGTGACAAACTCCACAAACCGACAGAGCTGCCTCCTACGCACACTTTCCAACACTTACTGAAGAGAAGAATCCAGTTTCACTAAGAACAATCAACTTTTCCTTACAGGAATATAGGGAAGTGAATTGAATATATACTATTGGAAAGAACCAGGGTTATCAAGACAGAGCGGAACATAGTGAATTTTGCCTATAGTGTTTTGCATGGTAGATGTTTTTATCTAATAGTATAGCAGTCAGTAACCTGCATGGTGATTGCCAGTTTTTATTAATAACCTCCTGAGTCTCTTAGTTTTTGGTAATAATAGAATAACTCAATTGTATGTGTTACTAGTGTTGTCAACTTGAGAAATAAAAGCATCAGGACAAGCACCAAGGCTGAGCTGCATTCAAAGAAACTTTTCTTCAAACACAACTAGTCTGGTTCAGCCCTTAGCAAGTGCCCACCCTGCTGATGTGCCCTTGAGCGAGATGCTGAACACACAAGCACAGAGAAATGAAGGCTTTATGTGCACTCTCAGACATACTATATATTAGCTTGACCAACACACATCATGGCATGGACTCACTGCGTGTGTAGGTTGCTGAGCTCCTGCTCGGTCTGTCTCTGTAGTTGCTGGAGGTGAAAGGTCAGCTTCTCACTCAGGACAGCAAACCTCCACGGTCCTTCTGGTACAGTCTTCTCCTCACGCAACAAACCCTGATAACGAAACCACACAGAGTAAAGAGTAAGAATGGCTTTACAGTTTAACAAACCCTTCAGTGGCCATACAGGATGTCCACAAATTATTGGCTAAATGGAAAGCAAATATGGTGTTTACATGATGCTACTCTGTTAAACTAGCTGCCCGTAGTCTCGTTATCTGCTGGAAATCTGATTATCATGCTAATGTACAATAAGCTAGCATGTTAACATAGAGCAGGTAACCACAGGGGCCACTAATCACATTAATCCAGGCCCAGCACCTGAATAGGATAGAACCTTATTTAATGTCATTAGTAACATCTGTGTTTACCTGCAAAAAAGGTCTATTAGCAAACCAACAGTTTATTTAAAGGATAAGGTCGGCCGTTTTCTATATTCATAGTATTTCCAAAGGTCCCAATACAGAGACTAAACCCATCAATGAAGTGCCTCTACTCACATTTAATGTCTGTCAGTCTCCAAAATGGATTAGTTTGTTTGCTTGCGCGTTGTCCAAAGACAGCGTCGAAAGTCTTGCTAACTTTGGACGCTGTAAAAAGTTATGGACGTTTGGAGCTTTTGGGGCAACATTTTAAACAAACATGCAGGTCTAGGGTTTTGTAATGACAACATGTTGCCCAGTGTGTTTCACTGATATTAATCCTTTTTGAACAACAACAGAGGTCTGTGGCACAGACAAATAAACTAATCCAGATTAATCCTCTACTCACAGACATTAACTGTGAGGCATTTCATTGTTGTTTTAGTTTCTGTATGGGGAATGTTGAAAATACTATTAAAATAGACAATGACCAACCGTATCCGTTAAGTTTTAAATGTACTGCCTATACAAACACACACACACACACACACAATTACCAAGTTTTTGTTTTACATGAGAGACTTTTGGTAACTTCTGTCCCCTGCCTTAGTTTATATGCTAAAATCACCTTTTAGATACAGACAGGAGAAGTAGTCAAGACAGAAGCTGGCACTGGCCATATTCATTGTACACTGAGCATTTTCACTACAGGGAAAAAAATAGAAGCTGTCAAATCCTTAGGTTAGATTTATAATTATACCTCTGTTTCCGAATGACATACCCCCAAAAAGAATTCACCTTTTAGTGACGAAGAAAAAAATGTCAAGGTAAAAACCAATGTGCAGACTCTAAACAGACAAAACATGAAAACAGTTTGTAAGTCATCATACAATATTTAGCCTGGAGAGTATCTGATATGGGATTTTACCCATATAAGATTTCGGCTCTCAGGAGTCTGCTGTGTCAGTTTATCAGACATAGCAACATGTTGAGTAAAACTGCTTCTAAAAGGAGGGGAGAGGGCAGACAATCACCAGCAACAGACAGAGAGAGGGGGAGGTGACAAAGACAGACAGATAAGGGAAAACCAAAAGAGAAACTTAAGGATGAGTAAAGATAAAGTTGTAAGAAGCGATATCTAACGTGGTGCGTCTGAACTCGTCGAGGTGACGAACTCCTTCGGAGAGCGGCCGTGGGCTGAAAGACAACAGACCGACTGAGTCATTCTGGCAGAACATGATGCTCACCCTCATCCTCTCCTTCGTCTGTCTGTCTGCATGTGTCCATGTGACTCAGTCGGAGAGCAAAGCTGGCACTATGTTCCCCTCAGCAGCCAAGTCTGATCTGTTTTTCTAATATAATCTCTCACTGTAATGATAGAGACAAGCAGGGTCTGACACTTACAGGTACAAATACAGTAAATATGTACCATGAACTACAGTATATGTTCCAAATGGCCTATCCCTTCCCTCACATTTACCCAGCTGATCACACTGTTTCCATGTCAACATACAGCATTTTTTACTTTAGGTTGTTTATGCTCTGCTTCATCCTTTCATTCAAGAAAACCTATGTCTTTCACTTCTCTATCCCTTCAGAATTTTGCAGGGGTTTGCTGTGACTACATATTTGCCAGTGCTGACATAATGCATCTGCAATGAGCAAATATTGGCAACAGGTAGAAAAAAAAAAATCCAAATTAACTATACTTCACAACATATAATAAGTTCCAGTGAAGGTACAATAAGTTTCTATTCATTTATATTCTTAGAATCCCCACTGCTGGTAGCCAGTAGCTTATGCATGCATGTGACTGTTCTGCTGCCACCAGGAACCGTACTGTATCCACACTGCACCTGGGTTTGCGTGTTTCACTTGTCTCAGAAGCGGACCATGTCTATGCTGAAAAGTTTGATATATAGCCCTGCTCAGAACAAAATCCCAAAGCGTACTCAATCAAAACATCTCTAGACATTGTCACCACAAAATAATAGATGAAACCGTTTAGTGAAAGGCTGTTTCTAAGAGATGGGGGTTGGACTGAGTCTGAATGATACAGTACATAACCCCGGCTCTTGATTGGATAATATCTCTGCAAAAATGTACAAGATTGGTTAGAGTAGAAAAACTCTGGGGAGATGGAAAAACTAAATTAAAGCTCTCGCGAGTTTACACGTTGTGTTATAGTCTTGTATATTTTTTTTCTACATATTGCTGCATCTGCACTGCTTAAAGTGCCTTAGACTTTGTGCCTTAGATTTTGTGTTACTTATTTATCTACTTTATATTTCATTTGTATTTTGTGGCATTCATGTGGACGGCAAAGTAAGAATTTCATTGTACAGGGAAACACGTTTCTTAACTGTGCATATGACGAAATAAACACTTTGAACTTTGAGTCCTTGTGATTCCAAGATTCCAAATTCCTGATGACCATCACGCTCATTTAAAATTTTTTGAAGAATTTACGTGTCACATAAGGGAAGTGACATTAAAACCTACTCAGTGGCATTTCAAGCCAAGATTTCATTTGATCTTTTACTATTTTATTGTATTTCTTGCAATTAAGGCTTCAAAAAAGGCACTTAATTAATAAAGCATGACAATAAATTGGATTTGAGCTGCCTGTCTGAGTATGGCCTCAGGAGAGATCAGCAACAAGGGAAACGAAAGAAAGGCAGACAAAAACAGAAAGGGAGGCAGATTCCCAAATCACCATACAGACTGTTACAGAAGGTGGAATGCGGTTACAGCAGTGTTGAGCAATTAGGCTTGTACCTTATAGCACAGATTTATGTTTTTAAAACATCAAGTTAAAATAAACTCAGCTCCAAGCTCACAAAGCCTAAATAATACTTTATGCTTCTGCTAAGTGGTGATAATCATCCAAATGATTTTCATCAGAAGTGTCACAGTTCAGATTCCAGTGATGCTGCTCTGAAGCAGAACATGTTGGCCCTCAATTAAATATGTAGAGATTTTTGATAAAGAGTACAGGTATGTGTGTTTTTCATATTATTGCATCACATATGCTATGCGCAGTGTTCAGAGGTCACACAACTTCATATTTTTCTTATAATGTAGTCCAGTACAAAACCACCTTTAAATATGACTTCAATAACAAATATATAATTGAATTTATACATTTATGACATTTTCACCAAAAACTGAAACACTTTGAGTTTCATAAACACAAATGTTAAGGCGGAAGTGTTGCACTGAAGTGCATACTATTGTACAGGTGTGGTTAATAAAGTGGCTGGTGAGTGTGTGTACATTATATATTTTTCTACATTTTTCTACATATAAGTTTAAAAAGTGATAACTTGATATTGGCGATGATATGCTTTATACTTTTAAATAGTTAAATATAATAAGAATGTCCTCAATCAAACTGAACTAAACTGTTACCATGTGACAACATGGCAATTTATTATACCACACTTGGTTTCTAGCACTAAAATCATACAATTCTTAACATCTATTATAACTTAAAGTAGTACAAACTGTATAAAAGCATTTTTCCTCCTGTTACATTATTGTTGGTACACTTAAGTTTTATATGGTTTACCTGCTCGTCCTCAGTGATGAAAGACTTTAGGATGTGAACTTTATCTTCTAACAGTTGCCGTAGTTTGTTCACAGAGGTAGGGAAGTCCTCTTTGATTTTCTGGAATTCTGGAAACTTTAGAAATAGAGACAGTATTTTTTAGTATTATCTTTTTCATCACAGTAACCTTAATACAAAAATTTCCTACAGCTTTGGCAGCTACCAGAGTGGGAGTCTGATCCTATTGGCTACTGACGCAGATAATACATCTTTAAAGAAAACATACTAAATTTAAATGTGCACTATGTTGTGTAATGTTTTTCATCTGAGGGACATTAAGCAGATTCTGTTTCCTGACTGTCTAGATGCCACTGTCAACCACAATTAAGGTAACGCCCAATTAGCAAAACATCCTCCTGAGAGTCTATGAGGAGCCCAATTAGCAAAACATCCTCCTGAGATTCTAAGGGACATTATCATCAGTGTGGAATGGAGAGAGACGATAATGATGCGAGAAGGCCCTAGTATGTAGAGAGAAAGAAAAGCCTAAACTGCACTTTAACTCGCTGAAGCACAGACATGACATCTTACATACATACATACATACATACATACCTCTGGGTTATATAAATAACACTGACTGATGGTGACTGGACACACACTACCAAGGTTTATTTGCATGACTATGTGATAAAGTTGCTAAATGTATAATCAAAACAACATTTAGCATTAGAATGCTATGGTTATTGCATTTTGTATAATGTATATATTTCAGTCTACATACTGTAAAAAAGATGAAATGCATGCCTACAGTTTTGCTAAATTATTTAATTTACAGAAAATATTTACAATGATATAAAACAGGCAAAAGCATCAAATCCTAAAATGTGAGGACCTGGATCCACCGGGTCCTACATTTCCCATAAGGCAAATCTTTCTTCAGGCCTTCGCTTCCTGGTTAACATTCATATCTTTCATGGAATTATTCCTTTCATCATAACATTAGTGGACTGGGTGTCATGATGACGCAAAGTCTCTGGATTGTGTGATTAAATGATACAAAATCAAGTCTATTAAGTTTAATCCCCGTGAGAATGATTAGTGTTAAAAATTTAAATGGCCATGATATTATCAGTGACATTGTCAAGATTTTTTGACCTTCTTGTTATTTTTATTGTTGTAATTAACCTACTGTAAATCCAGCCTGTACATTCACCCAGCTTGAAATTACCTACTGCCCCAGCTAGTGGAAACCTAAAATAAATACACATGCCTGGGGCAGTGTCATGTTGTTTAGAGGACTTGTGTCCTGGAGGAAACTTAAATGTCTTCTGTTTAGTGTGTGAGTGACAAGAAGCAGGGGGTCAACGAAAAACATTGTTGTTCACTTGTTATTAAGTGTCAGCAAATGAGGTAGAAATACAAACACTAAAACCTCCAGTGGCTTGTCTGACGTGGTCCAAAAGTCTCACAGTCTCATACAATCAGCAAAAGTGGAGAACCTCGTCACTGTTTTCAAGCTGGTTTGAGCAGATAACTCACACTTAAAGTGCTCTATATTGCAGTATACCATCAGAAGTGTTCAGTATTGTTCTGATGAGTGGATTATAAATGGAGTCTGCTCAAGCTGGAAGACGCTTCACGCCCACCACAGTTTGAAACCCAGCACAGAGAGCCACAGTAAGACTATGCTGGAACATTTAACCTGGGTGGTTCATATGTATGTTTTCATCTTAAAGGACAACATCAATCTCCATAAATGTAAAAAGTACAGATGGATAGCAGCCAATTATTTCCTTTCCTCGCCATGTGAGTGTATGCATTTATAACATGAGTGGGTTGGGTGTTCATGACACAGTGACTCTGTGTTGTGTGATTAAATATAATAAAAACAAGTCCATTGTGTTTTAACTCCTCTGAGAAAGTTTGCATGCATCTAGAGGAGCTTGAGGGAGCAGAGAGGAATTTCTAGTAAGACAAAAAGAAGTCACTATATAATATTTAGGTAGCATGTGACATTCAGCAGACAAAGACTAACAAAGTCCTTTCTTTTCAAACAATCTCATTATAAAGTATAATACTGCCTGATGAATGTAGGATGCTATCATTTTTACCTTGTTACCATCGAACCTTGTCTCCTAGAAATTATGTTTATATACTAATTTGTTTTCTTAATTACATTCCCCAGCTCAACATAATTGAGAAAACAAATTAATGGTATATAAATATGATTTCTGTGAGACAGGGTTTTACAGAATAACACAACATGACATTCTGTATGAAATTACAAATAAAACATTTCTGCACCAGTACAAATGCTGTTGCTGTGTGGAATATTAAATGATTCAGAAGATGTGCTTGCCTGTAAGCTAAATTTTGTAAGCATACATTTTGGTTTCTGCCTGCAAACTCTCCTTTACAGGTCTGCACATTCAGCTTCAGGCTTAAGAACATATTTTCACAAGCTGTGAGACAAAAAAAAACTTGCATGATAACATGCACACGCGGTTGAGTTTTCTAAGCAGAGCTTTGTAATCATAGCCCATAAGCGGAGAGGACAGGATGAACTTCTGATCAATCTGCATCTTTGTGGCCGATACACTCCAAACTAGTGGGTGATACAGACACTTCCAGCCGAACCACAGACTTGACACAACCTATGCACTAAAAGCTAACTTTTGTTTGTTTGCCTGGATTCAGATTAGGTGATCAGAATCAGGATTACTATTGCTGCTGCTCTTTGACTTTATTCTTTGTCAGGAACATCTCTATTTTACCAGTAAGTAGTAGGTACTGAAGGATATCTCCACTGAGGTTTCCACTTTCCAGGCAGGATTACAAATTACCTTTACAGGTACAAACCTAAATGTACACACTTACAAAAGTCTGTTTTCAAACACATTTTTTTGAATCATTTAACATTCCATAGTTAGTGTATGTGTATCACCTGTTCTCTAGATATTGGTAACTGTCTAAATACATGTGACCACATGTAACCTAGCCCAGTGTCTCTGCAGTAAAGCCTTAAACAGAGTAACTTTTTTCACTGTTGAATGTTTCTAAAATACTCACTGTAGGTCTTGGAGAGAGAGAGAGAAGTGTTCATGATTTCCTGACTGCGCTCAGACCACGGGGGTTTGTGTGTGTGGGTGGGCTGCACTACTGTGTACATGGAGTTGACCCCAACTACAACCTCTCATTTGACCAGAATAGACAAGCAGAGGGAGTGAGAGGGAGAGATTTTGTTAGTTAAAATCTGACCAGAGTTTGTCAGCGGGGAAGAGTCACAAACTCCTACACAAAAAGAAAAATAACAAAATTAAGTGTACTCAAAAAGTTCACAGGCTATGCAAATGAAATTACACCATAACTGTGCTGTTACTGGCACAATTATATCACATTTCAATTCACTGCATTGCAGCCACCTTTGAAAATCACAACAGAGCTGTACATTATATACCACCTGCAAAGGTTATATAAAATACAGTACTATGATTACTGTTAGTAAATACTGTACATTAATATGAAGGATATAATATTAATATGGAAGTATGGATATGACACAAACTATAAAAATCCCAATCAACTGGCACCTTTGGCTTTTACTGTAACAGTAGAAAAACTAAACTTGTTATGAACAAAATAACACTGAAAACAACCATAAACTATCCACAGATATCTAGTCCAGTTATGCCTCCATCCCCTAGTCAAACACCCACCGAACCAAATCAGAGGAGTCCTAAGTGCCACCGCAGGGTGTGTCTAGGTGGGGCACGACAACTATGGCAGGTAGCCAAAGTCAGACACACCTCGATAAGGAGGCAGGTAGGAGGAAGTTCTTCATTTTTTATAAGCCTTGATTTTCTCTCTGTCTCTCTCTCTCTCACACACACAAACCCACACACACACAGACAAGCACAATTTATACAAGATTAAAAGTTTAAAAGTTGGACAGAACAAACAACCTCCTGAATTAGCTATAAAATGCCCAACGTGTCCCGAGGGCAGTAAAAGGTTCATCCAGGAAAAGCAGCACATTACAGTTTGATATTTCCTGAATAAAAACTTTGATTAAAAATTCAGATTTCTGATAATTCTACAGGAAAAGACCACAAGGTTATAAAACATATTAGGATTCTTTCTCTTGGGGAAGTCAAAGTTAATCTTATGTAAATGTGCTCTGTAGTTGTAGAGATAATTTGCTGAAGCTTGGGACAGGCAGACTGACTATTCTGTAATGTGTACTACAATATTCAAGCTTAAGTGCTGCAGACTAAATGTTACTCAAGAAGAGATGAAATTACTTTTGCTGAAAACTACTTAAAGCTCCATGCATCAGGGTTTTTTTTGGCTATTTTGGACAAGAC
This sequence comes from Monopterus albus, assembly GCF_001952655.1. Classification (NCBI taxonomy): domain Eukaryota; kingdom Metazoa; phylum Chordata; class Actinopteri; order Synbranchiformes; family Synbranchidae; genus Monopterus; species Monopterus albus. The sequence continues at coordinate 206,128 of NW_018127930.1, forward strand.
TCCAGAATAAGCTGAGCAAGGTGTCCATATCCACCTGATAAATAAAAGTGCAATAATGACTCTTCTTTTAGTTCTGTCTTTGGTTTCCACCAACACCTGTGAAGAATATCTGCCATGTCACTACAGGGAACAGGGGGCAGTTTGAAGTCCTGAAATATTTCAGTACTAGTCACCCTGCAGTGCAGTGCTGCTCACTAGTGTGGATGCTTTGTTTTTTCATCATACGATGTTAAACCAAACTGAGGGAAGAGCTGAGTAAACTCTTCCTAATCAAAGTCTACATCAGTCATAAGTTTGCTGTCATGATAACACATTCTCTGTCTGGTCCAAGTACAGCAGGGAACTCCCCTACCCAGCATGCCCCACTCATGACTCACAGCTGTGGTATGTAACTTTGTATGCTGGTGCACTTTGAACTAGCCGGAGCTTTAAACTGGGAGGGAATGGCAGGAAACGCCCGCAAGCTCATTTACTGACCAGGAATGTTTCACCACAATGGAAACAATGTTTAACTCCGAGTTCACTAATACTGTAAAAAATATGTGAATTAACACAAATGTGCTCTAAATTAACTGATTTTAATCATTTTAAAATAAAGTTCCACATAATATACTGTAAAATGACTATATTAATTTCTGTACAGCTAAAACTTCATTAGTGATATGTAAAATAAGTTCAGCATGCGTCAATCTTTGGAGGTGAAAAATCTTTTTCGGCAATATAATATCTAGCGCTACAATATACAGTATAATAGAATGAACACCTTGTGGTTGTACCCCCCCCGCCAACCAGTCAAGTTTCAGTGAACAGGCATGTCCATCCAGACTCATCTGTTTGCAGAGATGACTTTGAAGGAATTTTAAATGTTTTTAATTTAAAGAAATTCCCTCAAGGTCTTCCTAACATAGCACATACACAAGAATGGGATGTACGCAAGGTCACTGTGACCTTGACCTTTAACCACCAAAATTAATCATTTCATCCTTGAGTCCAAGTGGACTTTTTGCCAAATTTGAATAAATAGTTTCAAGGCGTTCTTCAAATATTGTATTCACAAGAATAGGAAAGAGGTATGTACGTACAAAACATAAATACCTCTGCCCACGACTATGAAGGCATAAAAATTGAAAAACAAACAAAAAAAAAACAAACACATAAATGAGTACTGAAATTTTCTCTTGCATTTTCTCTAATAACATGAAACATGCAATGGACAAATAGCAGGGACTTTCCAAAAGACATTGGAACCCGGCTGCAGTGGCATGCCCCCACTCAACCACAACAACATTACTGAGCCAGTTGGTGTTCCACTTCATCCCAAAGGTGCTGGATGGGTTTGAGATCAGAGCTGTATGGGTCAAATTCCTCCACCACAAACTGATGGAATTTGTACAATGTCAGGTCCCTAAAAATGAACATTGTACACAGGCATGCTGTTATGCTGAAAGGATGTCCACATACTTTTGGCCACATATTGCATTTGGTGCCTTTGGAAACTTTTAGATCTTCAGTAAAATTTCAATATAAAATGCAACTGTATGTGTTCGGCGTCCTTCGCCGCATCATAGGAAAAGGGCAGGTCGGTTCTACCCAATTAGTTTAATGCAGTTCAAACTCGACTATGCTGTGTGCTACAGTGGCATGAACCTCTCTTTCTCTGTCTTTATAAACACTAGCTATACAAAACAGTAGAACCAGTTTGTCTTTGCTCAGTGGTGCAGTGAGTAAGAAACATATTACTTCTGCTATATTTGTTCTCTCCCTCTTTGCTCCTCCCCTGGCAGCTGAAACAGAGCTGAACCAGTTCCTCTGTATGTAACAATTACACACTTTTAAGATCACGTCTCACTTCCCACTATCTGCATAAACCAACCACTTTTTGCAGACTGTTTCTTGAAAAGTACTAACATTGAAAATGTGCTGAATTTTCTATATCATGCTCTGGACTCTGTTAACCGCTATACTGCACTCCATGGTTTTCAAAACTAGCTCCCTTTATCACTATGGAATTTGTTCATCTAGAAGAAGATGACATGGGAAGACAGTTAATCACCATAAAACAGCTTCCAGCCAAAACTGTACAGTCTCATTATCAGGATTTACATTTTCATGATGTGTTTAAAATCTGAAAGATAAAGTGTGGCTCAATTTTTTTCTTTACACATCACAGACATTGCCAATTTACTACATACACAACAGCACAGCTGTTAAAAATAATGAGACGTTGTGGTAACATCGTTTTGTCCTTCATGCACTGTGTACATTAAACTGTGTAATAGTATGTTTTTACTGCCTACAGGCTAAGTTTGGCACAACGTAGCTCTCCTCATCCCAGTATACACACACACATACACACACACTCAGGCGTGCAGGGCCGGGTTTAAAGCCTATGTAGGCACCATATCCAAGCCTAGGCTTAAAGGCCAATAAAATATAGATGCCACTGACATGTAATCAGAGTAGTCTCAAAAGACTAATCACAAATGTGGAATTTTAATTTCTAGATTTAACAGAATAAATGGAAAATTATTGTGATTAAATTTTATCAATGATGCAGTAAGAAACACATCACTACTGATGCAATGAATATGCAAACATAGGAGGGCGGTATGGTGGTGCACTGGTTAGCATCGTCACCTCACGTGAAGACGGTTCCAGGTTAGACCCTCACTTAACAGAAAAAGATGGGAATTGAGCATTAAGTCCTGTAATGTGAATGCAGTGTGGGTTTAGTCACGTGTTTATGTAATATTAGAGTTTCTGTACTGGTTTTCCAACTTGGAAACAGTGTTCACATCAGTATCACCACTGGCAATAATATTACAAAGGTGCTATAAAAGACAAATATTTGCTGTTCAAGGTAATTAAACCAGAATCTTAAGGATGACCATGAATGCTTGCTGTAAGCTGTTGGTGTAATGAGGGAAACTCATCACCAACACATTTGACTTCATGCCTAAGGCCGGCGTCACATTCTGTTTCCAATCTGCAGTCAGTGTTTGTTGTTTTTAATTATTTAACTATGAACTTCTATAAATGTAACCACATCATTTTTAGTTTCCTAACATGAACCATAAATTACCCAATAAGATATTCTTGGAATATGCAACTGAAAAAGAGTCATAATGGTGTCACTGTCAACATGTGGTCTCTGTATGGAAAAATCATCTAATATGAATGTTTTTCAGTCAGTGGTTTTCTAAAATGACAATAAAACTTTTTAATCAACATTCAAAACTACAACTATTCCTTAATACACAAACGATAGCAACACAAGTTAAAAGATCTATATACTCTCAAATTAGGCAAAGTCTAAAGAAAAATGTTTAAAGGGAGAAGCAAAAACCATAACCACTATAATCCTTTTAATAATAATTCTGCAGGCCTCCATAACCACTATAATCCTTTTAATAATTCTGCAGGCCTAATGGATACCAAAATAATGTGTGTGCCTGTCGCCAAGGAGGTGATTAGAAAGAAATGCAGATGATGAAGACTTTCAAACTCATTGATTTTCTCATCATAGTTCACTTTCAAAACTAGAGCACTGACAAAAACAACAACAACATCTAATCTCCAAGCACTGCAGCCCCCAACCAGCACTCACCGAGCCTGCACCCACTCGGCCCTCCGACGAGGCTTAATGAGTAATAAGCACTGGGTGACCATAGTCTTGGAGTCAAGCCAACTTTACCAGATGTCAAATTGAAGCTTGGAGGTACTGCATAATGCAAAACAACACTCATTAAAACTTGGAGGGAAAAACAAGGAGCTGTAAGATGCAAAAATGCACTAAGATGCATTTCAGGAGAAGCGCTGTGGCACTTTTTAAATGTTGAAGATGAATAATTAGGACTCTCAGGCATCCATTAGCATGGGAAATTGCATGATGTACAAAAAGGGCTCCAAACACACTCAGGAGTCTAAAACCTAAACCTTTTGGCCTGAACATTATGTTAAAATAGAGAATGTGAGCTTTGGAAAGGGTGATCTAATGGGATGAAAAAGGGGGGGTGAAATTTTCAGATGCAGAAAAATATTATGAAGCTTTCAGATGAGTTTACATGCAGTGGATTATATGTCAGCAGTTTGCTCAAGTCAAGAATAACTGCATGTCTTTTTAAAATCAGAACTTATAAGTGCTGTAAAAACCCAAAATGAATAGCGATCATATTCCTCTCATATTACTGTAGCTTCTCTCCACTGGCTGTCAGATCCATAATAGAATCAAAAATCCTTTTTCTAACAAACAAAGCCCTTAATGACAAGGCTCCATCGTATCTTAAAGACCTCATAGAGCCTTATCATCCCAACAGAGCACTTTGCTCTCAGAGTGCAGGTCTACTTGTGGTTCCTAGAATCCACAGAAGTAGAATGGGAGGCAGAACCTTTAGCTATCAAGCTCCTCTTCTGTGGAACCAGGTCCCAGTCTCATTTCAGGAGGCAGACACTCTGCATGCATCTATATGCCACCATTACATGTCACTAACTTTGTGTCCCCTTTCTCCTTGTACTGTCCTGGAGCTCTACATTTCTGATGCGCAGTCACTGGCCACCTCAACCTGCCTAGTGTTTGATTGTTTTTTGGGTGGGTTTTTTTTGTGTCTTCTTGCTTTTCTTTTCTTTTCTCTCTCCTCTTTCCACTCCAACCAGCCAAGGCAGAAGGCTGAGATGACCTTTGTTGAAATTTGGTGCTATACAAATAAAGCTGAATTGAATTGAATAGTGCAATGACAAAACTGTAAATAACCAAACAAAGATGAAAGTGTCATGTCAGTTAGTAAATCTGGGAACAAAGTGAAATGGTGTAATGTTTGCTAAACTACAGCCACTATGTCAACACTGACAATTATGAGATAATGGTAAACACTAAAATATAGCATAACTGTAGCACAAGAAGAGTCATGATGCCAGTGATACAATCAGTAAAGTCAGTTGCACATCAGTATCAGCCTAAATTTTTCTCAACACGTTATAGCTACCATAAGTTACTGCTCTTATCAAGTACAGCCAATTTTAATGTTATCCCCTAATTACATGACTGTTATCAGTTATTATCACACCCATAATTGTGATTGAGTAGGGACAAATTCCACCTACCAGTAGGCCAGAAGATATATATATCATCAATATATGTTGTAATGTGGTATTCTGTGAGACTGGCCTCTGTTCTGAAATAGGAGGTTCTATTTCCTTTGCCTTTTTCACCTATGGTGGCTGTCACTGGTTGTGTTAATTCCAAACTGCATATGTCAACTACATCGCTGGCAGCCCAGAAGAGTTCTACAGAGACACACAGGAGAGTCAAGGCATCAGAGCAGCGTGAACTCATGTAAAGAACAGCAGATAAGGTGGGTTTGTGGCTGGCGGGTCTGATTATCGGATTACATAACCACATACCAGCAATTTTCTTTCCTGCCTGTATTAAAAACTGATCATTTGAATTTCATAACACCACAATAATATAGCTGCAACAGCCACCCCAGAGTTTAACAGGGAGCTTGTATTTACACAAAGACACAAACACACACACACACACACACACACACACACACACACTTCAGGGGACATTATATTGAAACGCATTCATTTCCCAGACACCTACCCTAACCCTAACCTAATCTACAAGCCTACTTGCCTAACCCTCATCCTAACTGTAAACCGAGTAATCACTCTAAAATATAATGATTTATGTTTTGCGGCCTTACTTTATGTCCCCATAAGCATTCCGAATCCCCACAGTGTGAGTGTGTAAACAGATTGACATACCCCAGAACATGGCCACACACACACATGCACATGGAAATATTCACAAGTATGTAACATTACCATTCTAAACAATCTTGCCTATTTGTTAGTCTTCCATTGAAGGTTCACACCCTCATTCCTAACGTACCTGCCATCTCCCTCCAACTTCCTACATTCCCCTGATTCTCAGATGACTTGCAGCTTGTCACACTCAGTCATAATCTTAAATCTTTGGCTAATAAAAATCAGCATGGGCACTGCTAGCTGAAACTGTTTTTGTTTTAGAAAGGTCTTTTATCCTTTTTATCCTCATCCTGAGAAGTCAGAAATATCCAAACATCATGTGATCCACATGACCTCTGATGATTCACATCAGGCTGCAAACACTTTAGTCTGCGAGAGGTAGAAGGATTCAAGTTACCAACTTGATCAATCAGGATGTTGATACTATACACAATGCTGATAAGTTTACTGTACAGTGACATCCTCTCTAAAATGATAGCACACAGTCCTTTCAGTGTTTCATGCTATTCATACTATTTTGTGTAATTCCACATTTAACACAATTTAAATTAGCATGTAAGTTGATAGCAGCTAGCATATATGTTTAGTTGCAGGAACCTCCAGTAAGATCAGTGCTAACAAATTAGTGCTGGTTGTCTGGATTTACAGCAAGCTCCATTTTAGCATGCATGCTAACATACTAGCATTCACTGTATTGAGTTATAGACAGCTTCAAATAACATTTCATGTGTTAACAGCAAACTCATTAAACATTCTAATATTTAAACACTGAATTTGTATTTCTTTGAACAATATGCATCTCATTTTAATACTTTTGCTTACATTTCTACACAGACTGGTCCTAAAAGTAGCATCTTTTAAAATGTCTCCAAATAAAATTGAATTACAGCTAGAAAGTTAATTTTTAGAGAAAAATGTCAGTTCAAGACATCTCAAACTGACTTTGACATTGTACAGAATAAAACAGTAGATTGATACAAGGGTTGTAACATTAATTCTATTTTGTTAATGACTGATGGGCCGGATGCCACCTCAGGGCGCACCTCATACCACACGGTATTTTAATTATAATAGAGATGAATGTAGTATGAATGCAGCACACAGTACTCGGCTTGCTCTGTAAAATGCTGGGTAGGCAGAAACAAAATGTTGCATGTCCCTGTTTCAAATCTTCTAACCGAGACCTAGAAATATGGGCAGAGGAAAGGATCAAGACATGCCCCACCTAGCTAGACAGTCATGCCCTTAACATCAACTTAAATACAGTTGAATTTGATCTGTAGCAGACACAATGCTTCCATCAAATCAGCTTGAAGGGATAAAAAAAAAATCAAATGAATGTCATTTTATTACAGGGTTGTAATTTTGCTAATCAAAGATTTATATCAAGCAATTTTAACAGTCAAGCTGCATAGCAGCCTTAATAATCTTCATGGTGCAGGTATGTACTGTACAGTATGCCGCTGAGTGGTTGTGTTGTGCTATCATTTCTGCAAAGAAACAGAAGTGATTCTTGAGTACGAATGAAGGCAAACACAGAAACCTGCTCATCATAAACCATCCTGACAAGTGACAGACAACACCCTCACACAGTAACAGAACTACACTCCAGCATGACAAGACACCTTTTACCTTGGTGTCATTGTGAGGAAATGTACTAACCTGTGCACAATTCTGATCCCCTGAATAACTGCTAATGGTTTAACAGAATGAAGAGTGTTCATAATAAAACACATCTGAAAAATGTCAAGATTTAACATTTTATTCCTTAAAATAAGGAAAATGTAGCTTTAAGAAACAGTGAAAATGTTGAAAATGCACAGTTTGAGGATCTTCAGTGTTCAGAGGAAAATCCACAAAAAAGACACAATACGAACTCACCCCACCGATGATGAGGTCGAGACCATTCTACACAGTTCTCACATTAAGTCAAGTGTGTTTAAACCAGGCATCAGAACATTTTTATGCTTTTTTATTACATAGCTACATGCTAACGTAACAGAGGTTTTTGTGACTGGAAGTACACACACACATGCATACGTTGTGTTTCCATCGATTCAGGGGACATCACGTCGACTTACCTTATTTCCTGGAGACTTACCCTAACCTTAAACCAAGTCATCCCTCTAAAATGTAAAAATTTAATTTTTGGGGATATACTTCATGAAGGAGAAGAAGAAAAGAACAAGAGAAACCACGTCTCCCTGTCTCATCATTTCTTTCCTGTTTTACAGGTCAGTGTTGTATTAAAACCTCACAAAACCTTGCAGTATTTAAGCTAAAACTGAGCTATGATTTTATGATAAGCTGGGGAATAAAATTAGCAAAGAAAATTTGGAAAAGTAATAATGGTAATAATGGCAGAAATACACTCGGTCTCTCTCTTAAGCAACATGCTAGCTAAATGTTGTTAGTGCATTTTTGGTGCAATTATAGCCAAACTACATTTGGAGAACTGACTGCAGACAAATGCTTTTGGACTCAGTAGTGATATGTGAAGGCTTAGTATTTACAGTGTTTTGTATGTGTTAAGTGCACACAAGAACCCTATATGGAAATACAGTTGAAGTACATTTGTGACAATACTGAAAAAGGACATAGCACATAGTGTTCAGTGAATTAATGAATTTCTGTGAATAAATAATGGTGGAGAACTCAAAAAGAGTAACTATGTCTCCCTGTTTAATTATTTCTTTCCTGTTTTATAGGATATATGTAGCTGCCTAAGGGTGCTGCAGCCAAATTCCTGTAACATAAACAGCTTTACATCCCCACAACACCCCCACCCTGAGCAATACCACGCCACACACACACACACACACACACACACACACACACACACACACACACAGGTATCTGCTAGGAGTGAAACATGTTTTCTAAAACCAGTGACATCATTTATCATCTTACTGCTTATTAGGTCTCTCTCTCTCGCTGTGTGCGTCTCTCTCACACACACATACACTGAACTCAAAGTACCCTCACTGGCATAGCCCAATACATTTCCTAATGCCAAGCCCTAGATTCAGCCTCAACTGCGACAGTCACATCTACTGTGACTGTGTTTACACCACTTAAGTAACCAGGTTACAATCGGCTTTCTCGAGTAAGCCGATTTCTTAACTGTCATGTAAATGGGAAACCTGGTTTCTGTATTCGGGGTAGGGGATTAGGGAAACCTATTTTCCCCAAGTAGATTTCTCCTGGAGAACACCATTTTCTCTGCCATGTATACATGTAACCAGGTTTCTAAACAGCTTTCTACAAGAGCACATGTGCAAAAGACAAGCTCCAAGGTCGCTTGTGCATGTGACTAGAGAAAAACAGAAAGTTGTCACCAACATAAACAGATGATTATCAACATGGTGAGCAGCAGCAGCAAAGAGATGTTAGGCAAGCAGCAGTGTATTGCTCTTTATAAAGAATGGGCTAGTTGAGCCAAACCAAGCCCCTAGTTCTCATCCTTGTTGTCTCCTCTCTTTTAAAACAAAAAGAAATGTGTTAGAGAAAACTAATGACTAACTATAAATATTTGAGGGTTATCCAAGAAAGATCTAACTTTAATCGATAACTGCTGTTTTTAAAAACATCATATTGCAGCATTGGGGGCGGAGATACACTTGGCCGGGTCCCCCAAAATCCCTTGGGGGAAGCACCTGGTGGGATCCTCCATAATGGCCCTCTGGGCAGGATGCGTTTAGTTCGGGGCTGGCGTGGATTGTTCAGTGTGTGCCTGTGTTCTGCTGTTGCTGTGCGGTTGCCAAAGGGAGAAATAAAAGAGAAAAAGGCAACTTCTGTCTCTGGCTCCTTTCTCAAGCTAGCCTACGTTACCATATGTTGGTTTTAAAAGAGAAAAGACTGTTTGGGTTGTCTGAGTAATGTTCTCATATCATGTATCCACACAGCTGTTTCCATAAGCTTTTCTACTTGAAGCATGTTGACCTGTTTCCCATTGGTGAGACAGTCCCATACTGGTCTACACTGAACATATGCTTAACCTGAACCTAATATTTACCTTAAAGGGGCCATGGCATGCTTTTCCTTGTTTGTTGACTTATTTACAATGTTACAACGGCGTTTTGACTTATTTACAATGTTACAACGGCAAAGTCTCCTCTTAGATGTGACCTAAAGCTCAAAAAAATGAGGTGAACATATGTTCTAATATTTCTATGTAGAAGTAACTCGGTTTATACATGCCTTGCGAACTCTCGCTTGAGAGACTTTTTTTCTAACAAAAGTAAGTACTGCACTGTGACCAGAGGATGTGGAGAAAAATACAGGGCCTGAGGTTACTGCATGTCCAGGAATGTTCCTGTACAGGGACTCGCTGTTTTACGCAGCGACCATCGGTTGGAGTTACCAACTTTGGAGCTATGTAAAAAGGAGTGATGTTTCCACTACTTGGTGGGACTTAACGGCAAGTTTAAAACAACCACACACTGCATGTCTGTTAATGTGTTGTTGCAATGTTAGAGATAAGGCTGGAGAAGTTACTGTTTGCATTATTCCAGTTAAAATATGGGGTTTCTCAACTACCTGCTTTGTTTAGAGTGTTACACATCTCTTTTCATCGGTACATATACCGTTGTTTACCTATCTATGGAGGAGAAATTCAAATTAATTAATGCTGTCACAGTTTATTGTGCTGTCCACTTGCAACACAACACCAGCAACAGGAACTGTGCACGTTCACAAACTGTCCTCTCGTTTTAAGGAAGATGCTTTCTGGCTCTCTGATTCTGAAACATTTACAAACTATTTGGAGTTATGAGGGGTGCCAAGCTAATCTAGAGGTACCCAAGATTAAACATTAAATGGCTGGAAACGAGCAAAGTGAGCAGCCATGGGCACTTTAAACGTAAAGCCAAGTCCAAATCCTCAAACAGCACTCTGAAGAAATGAAGAGCACAAGAAATGCCTTCACCACCCAAAAATGTCATTCTCACTCGTCTGAAACATGTCCTCACAAACATATAGCACACACATGAAATTATAAACCCTCTCCCCACATGAAAGATTGTGTTATAATAGGGATGCTTAAAGGCTCTGTCACACTATCAGTTAGTATGTTGAGAGAGCATTTGTCTCCTTTCAGTAACTGTCTTATTTGAGCAAATGATGCCCAACCTTGACAGCCATGATGGAGTCAACTACAAAATACAGAGACAGTAGAAAAAAAACTACTGTGACAGACTAGTGCTATACACCATATTCCTGGCTGGCTATGGTGTTAGCAATTAGCATGCCAGCTACAACAAGTTAGTTCATCAATTTTCCCTGCAAATGGTTACTATGTCACCAAGTCTCTAGAACCATTTACTATCTCAAAGTATGGCAAGTATTGATAAAGTAATGGTACTAAACTTCAGGTTTTGTAGCTGTACTTGTACAGAAAAATATCATTACCCAGCCCTAGATACAGTAAAAGAGTAAAGCACCTCATCTGTTGTTGTACTTTATTACTTTAATATAAAAGGTCAGTAGAAGGCAGGAAACCCTGGTGGATTTTTAACGTCTCTATTTCTGGACTCCTTCTTGGCAAGTGTATGTGAGAGAATGGGGTGGGTGTGTGCGAGTGAGAGCGAACAGTTGTATTTTCTCGTTGGTCTGGTTGGTTAACTGTCTGGGCTGGAGTCAAGGGAAAGAATGTAGTCCCATTGAAACTCATTAAAGAGAGTGAGAGGGAGTGAGAGAATGGGTGTGCGTCAAAGTGAAAGACAGAAAGAAAGTTGGATGAAGATATACATAAACTGTTCATCCACTGCCATTATATTCCGATTTGTCACTTAACACAAACTCTTCTTTTTCAGCAGAGAAAGATTGTTGAACTTGAGAGATATGTGGAAAGATTTAAACAAGCAAAGGAAGAGTGGTGTGAAGAAATCGGCAGAAAATATGTGAGAGTGAACAGGGACAAAAGGAAAGAGGAGAAAAAGGAGATGTGGAGAAAAAGAGAAACACAGGAAATCGTGTATCTGAGTGATGGAAAAATAAGGAAAGAAACTATAAGAAGGAAGTGAAAAAAATAAAGGAACAGACAGTGAAATATGGTCAAGTTCAAATTTGTGACGTAGGATATAATAAGCACATAATTTGGCCAAAGCCTGCCTCAGTGTGCACAGGTAATTAGTGGGCAGTTTATGTAATTAGAACAATAAATCACAGAGCAAATTTTAAGGAAGAGGTGCCATCTTTCTGTACATAAACTCAGAAATATATAAAAAAAAAATTATATGCCAAAAAACTCAACAATATTACAATAAAAAAATATAAAAATGCTAAATAATAAAAAATAACCTATAGAATTTACACCAAAAATTAAATAATAAACAAATGAAATGAAAGTGTAAGACAAAAATAACAATTAAAAGAAGGCTGTGTTTTCTGCACAGACATACACTAATAGCTAATAATAACTCCTCATTGAGGACTACTGGTGAAAAAGTACCTTATGGGGAGAGTGGAAAGAAAGTGAAATAAAGTAAAAGAGGTTCAACAGAAGAGATGAAGTAGTGAAAAAGAGACAAGGAAATGGAGAATCAACAGACATAAAACATAAAGTAAATTAGAACATGAGAAATAAAACAGCAGATAAACACAATAAACACAGGACATCAAGACAAAGGAGGAAGATGGAAAGAGACTGTAAGGAACCACAGGCTGACAGTAAGACATGCTAACAGCTGAGGCATTCCTTAGCCGGGGAAAACACTTAGACATGTATGAGTGACTCCTGTGTTTGCTCAGGAGTCCGACAACAGCATCACAACAGTGTTTCACACGCAGAGTGCAGGACGGAAGCAGAAAGACAGGCTAGAAACCTGCACTTCATTTAAATCTTTTTAAATGCTTTAGCAGATAGTATTTCAAGCAGACGCATAAAGCTACTGTAGCTCCGTTTCCCCTGCCACTGTAACACTACAACATTAGGCTAGCAATGTCTCATGTTTCCATTTACAACAATGTTAAAATAAACTTTGGTTTCAGGGTCAGAAACACCAGTTAAGTATGTGTTAAAAGACCAAACTAAGATACACAATCTAATTTATCTGCTTGAGGAGGCAGATAGTATCTTCAGTATCACTCTTCTAGGAGCTAGATATCAAGTAGGGGTGTAATTCACAAGTTTCAAAACAATGTGATCTTATATCGACCCTCTTAGTCAGCGATCACATTTGCAACAATACAATTTCAATTCCATCCTCACAACAATTGCTTCTGATAGGAGAATTTACTCATTATTTTTCTTCCAAGACCAATTCACAGAGAGAGGGTTTTTGATGTGTGTCACTCGCCCGACTCACGCAACAGCCAGAACTCAAGTCTATAAAATGTGTCAAACCACACCAACACAGAGACATGTATAAGACGTGCGTCACCACTGGACATGTTTTTCTGTGCCTCAAGTCTGTTTTTGTTTTCCTCTGGCACATTTAATAAAACGTAATTTTCACAGACAGCTGTTACAATCACATCAATCCTTTGTTATTTTTATGCTGCAAACTTCTTACTGGCATCTGTAATGACCGGCTCCTGGTGTCACTGTGAGCCTTTGGTTTCACTGTCCCATGCAGTATGAGTGAGACAGTGAAATCAATAAATCTATTGTATAGATAAAAATGCTGCTAATTTCCCTCTGATGAGTCCACATGAAGACTGCCGGTGCCTGGTGAGGACAGTTTGACGGCCTTTGTCCACATCCTACAGACTCAAAGCAACATTATCATTCCCTTGGAGTCGTGTTTATGTCTGGCTGATGAGCATAAATCAAGTATCTTTTTAGCTCTAGTTTCATTGGCCCCCGAGAAATATATCTGGCTCTTTAGCTGGTCAGTGCTCCACTGTCTTCACCAGCTAGTCACTGTGTTTGTTTGTGTGCCTGGTGTTTGGCACTGAGCGGGTATTGGACAGTGAGTTTATCAAAGATTGTTAACAAACAGCTGCCTGGTGCTGCTGGAAATGAGTGTGATGAGAGAATGAATAACAACATACAACTATAAGGAGAAAACTCTCTCTTATGTTACATAACCTCATTGCCAGAAGATGCAAACTGTCACCATCACTGAACAACTGCCCAGGTTTTGTCCCAACACATGCAGAGGCCCAGTGCATAAACAGTGCAGTCAGGTCAGGTATTGTTGTTATCATTATTGTTGTCACAAATTAACCAATACTTGACACTGTGGCTCCAATATAGGTGACATTAGCACCCTCCACCCAGCTGAAGTAAAGATAAGTCTCCTTTCTGCAGCTCTTATCTGAGCACAGAGCCAAGGATAGTCAGACTTGCCCTTTGACTCGACACAGTGGCACGGTGGAGATAAAACAAATGGGAATTTCAAACTTTCACAAATTTGGTCCTGCACAGATTTTCTGCTTCTGTGTAAGTCGGATGGAGCTTAAAGGTGAAGTTGTGGTGAGTGGAAGCAACTGTACCTTGTGATACAAACAGTGACAAGCCACTGCAGCAGTTACATTTCTAAGGTTCACTGTGGCACATTTTTTGTTTGTTTGTTGTTGTCTTGTGAAGTTCCTATGGTGACCAAAAGTAAGTGTACACTGCCAACATACTTCAGTATGTGGCAGTGGCCACCCTAACATTCCAGCTAAAACTGATGTTTGAACATGCCGTCACTCTATAACCATGTGCACCGACATGTTGCCATTACAGCCTCCGCTGTTCTGGGAAGTCAGAGCCTTCCACATCAAACTGGGAAAAGTTCCCACAGAGTTGGAAGTACTACTGTCTAAAATAGTGTTGTAAGCTGTAGCACTAGAGTACGCCTGTGGACAAGGAGATTACTATAGCCCAAACCAGGAGACAGCTCCAGACCAAGTTCACTAAAGTATGGGCAGGAGATAATGATTTCACATGGACTTTATGCCATACTGTGAAGGATACACAAAGATATTCTGTGCAGCTACAGTGTGTGATACTTCTTGGACTCACAGGATGATAACCTGTGGGTTTATAATGACTTACTCACCACTGGAATGATATAAGATCCCACAGTGACTTAAAATGCATTAATTTATTCCAGTAGTTCCCAAAATACACACTGCATTGACGTTTCTACATCTTGATTTCTTGTGAAATACTCCAAGCCTTCAAATGAAAAACACTAAAGTTACAGTTTTTAATCTCCTGATTAATTTATATCGTACTCTATGAACTTTATTAAACTTAACTGATATCTAAAGTTCAACTAAATATTATGCAATGTTCATAGTGACTTTTAAACGTTTTTGATATGACTGACGTTGTTACAAATACTCCCCGCTGTTAGTTTTTATCTAATATAGCTTCTGAGAGTTGACGATTCAATAAACAAGGTCTACTGTCTGAACTCCGGCTGCAGTAAACGCGCCGTGAACTCACTGAATTCAGGCCCGGACTCAGTGTAAACAACAGCTGAAAGCGACACTGCGGTCAGGTTAAAAGGCGAGTGTCCAGGTAAATGAGTCGCTTACCTGTTGACGTTCCCTCTGCGACGCTCTGCTTTCGTCTGTCAGACGTCTGTTTCCAGCTGACAGCAGTTTGCACTGTGGGTGGGTCCAGGACTCCACCTGCCGCACACCGGAGCCGTGCGTGATGAGAGCGCGCGGGACTTCGCTGACGCACGCACAACAGTTGTCACGTTATGTGCAACCGCATGGTAGAGGTGAATTACAGGAGGCACGGAACGTGATGTCAGCGGGATAAAAATCACTAATTGAAAGTTCAGTTCTCTGGCACAAAGTTCTTGAGAAGTAGCTCGGACAACTCTCTTTCTCTCACCATTTTTGGAGATGTAGTGCACCAGTGTCACCAAAATGCAACTATTTTAACTATTTAAGGAATGTTCTGTGCCCTTGAGGCATTTTACAGTATGTTCTGTGTTCTTCTCTCTCATAACATTAACGAAGAACTAAATAAGAAAGCGGATTCATTCAGTCAAGTTCTATAAGTACCTACCTACCTACCTACCTACCTACCTACCTACCTACCTACCTACCTACCTACCTACCTACCTACCTACCTACCTACCAACAGCACCAACCTACAGTATCTTGCTTTAAATTGAGTTCCAGTGGGAAACAAACAAAAAATAACAAATTGAAGAATGCATTCATCCTTCTGTGGACTCTTCTTCACTACTAGCCTACATAGGCATATACTGGACTATTCCACTCTATGCATACATGCTGTGCAGGATATTACACATGACACTTGTCTGAGTTGCAAACTAGACCCTGACTGGCTCCCAGACTAGTTGTAATGTCACAAAAATATATGCTCCTATGTGTATGTCACTTAAATTTAAAGGGAAATTAATAACCAGATGTGACAACAAATCCTCCAAACTAAATGACCAGAAGGTATATCAGATAAAGAGCTAAAATCCCCTGTTATGATGTAACAATGCTGTGGTGTATGTTTGGTTAGCTAAAGACACAAAAGACAACTCGGTTAGGTTTACCAAAGGATCATCATCATGGTTAAAACAAACATTTATTTTTGTATCGGTCACTTGGTTTTAGAAGGGACAGACCAATGTGCTTCTAATATGTCATCTGTACTGTGATCCCGAGCTATTGTAATAAACATGAGCAAAATCTGAACACAGTGATTGCACATAAAGCTTACAGTTGAGGTTTGGAGTCTCCTGGAATTGAGAGGAATGGCTGTTGGTTAAACACCCGCTGGTTGCTTAGGTGTCAGACTGAACGCTGAGCTGTTTTGTGTTGGGAAACTTTGATAGCCACACCTTGCATTCCTCTGTGCTGGAGCTGTGAACACACCCATCAGCAGGTTACACTATCAGCTCTCTCACACACACACAAATGGACACCATACCATGCATTCAAATGGGCAGAGTAATACCTCATCAGTATGTGCTGTTGTCCTATAAAGAGCACTTTCTTGAAACAGCCTGTTTCGGGGAAACCTTCAATGAACAAAACTGAAAATATACATAAACCTGAACATGTCATTTTCAAGTTCCAGCAGGTGACTCACCTGAGGAAATCTTTGTCACAATCTGGACTGATGAGGGTGCAGCACATCACTTTATTCTGTACAAATACTGTACACACCTGCTCATAAACCTGATAGGTGCGGACTGAGACAGATGTAGTACAGACATACTGTAACTTTGTGAAGGTGTCTGTTGCTATGAATATTGTAATGCACTTTTCCCACACAGATCACTAGGAAATTCCATTCTAACAAACATGATCCAGTCTGATTCAATTAACATGAGATGACACTGAACTCTGCAATGCCAGATTGGTGTAGTTCTGTAACTGATACCTAAAATTCACTTGTGAATATATATACAGTCCTGTAATAGTTTATCTGTAATTTGAGCAGGAGAAAAAGACACCATGAGAGAAGGGAGGGGAAGTGTCTGTTCCAGAGAGCCAAGCTGTAAGTGCTGACCTGAACTCATCACTACATTTTCTTATCAAATCAACAAGAAAAGGTAATGACAGTAGCTGTGCTGTGAGCTCTGCTATATTAAAATAACTGGAGACAGACTGACACAATCTCACAAAACACGTCATCTCACCCAGGAAGGGCACGAACCAGCGAGTGTTTAGTGGCTGAGCCTTTTCACACGGGGCCTAATAGGGCACAGCCCAAAAACAGTGCATGGAGAATGAGAGGGTCTTTTATGTGGGACGGTGAATCTGAGATTAAGGCTCTGACTGTTGTCTGTACACCAAACTGCAATTTGTAGTATGCAGCCTTCTTGAATGTAAGGTGGGGTCCTGGAAAGGATACCACCTAGGGACCGTACAGAGGGGCAATCTGAAGGAATGGCCTGTCTGTGCTGAACTCAAGTGGTGTTTTGTTTTTGGACTTCTGTGCTAGTTGTGGATTGGCTATGACAAGCACCATGTTCAAGCATAGGGTGGTTCCTAAATGTACAGTATCTTGTACTAGAACACCCTAGACCAAAAAAATAAATGGTCAATTGAGGGGTAGAGGTTAGGTATCTTATTAAGAGGCTGCACTGCTGCGTGTTTAATGACAACTGGAGCAGACCCTGTCTCAAGGCAATGATTGATTAGGGCCAGGATACTTGAGCCTGTAGTATCAAAGACCTCATTGATAAATCGGGAGGGGAGAATGTCAAAGAGCAGTTTTGTAGATTTCAGGTTACTAATATTATCACCTAAGAGTGAGAGAGACAGGCTTAAAATGACTTAGAACAGCACAGGATATGGGACAGCTGAAGCTACATTTGAGCCTCAGACAAACACTGGAGTGAGCTATTCATAAAATGAAAGTTGTGTATTTGTCCCTCATGTTTTGCAGCATAGTGACTTTTCGGGTGGAAACATTCAGGGTCAGTGTGCAGAGTATGAAAAGTGACAATGACTAAGACCTATTCTCACATACACAGGGATACATCAATATTGTTTTTACACCAACCTGAAAAATTCCAGAGTATTCCTTTAATGAGGATGGAGCACACACTGCTTTGTCACCTGCCTCATCAGATTTAATCCTGCTGGTCCAACCACCACAAGGTCCCAAGCTCACTTCTCTGACCTTTAACCTTTAGACTTCTCTAACTACTGCCCCTACACACCCCTGTGTGTAAACCGTACACAGCTCCTCTCTCAGTTTGAAGAAACCCGTC
>NW_018127930.1:224564-227373 GCF_001952655.1 Monopterus albus
TTTAATAAAGTCAGAGAAAAGAAGCTATATATACACATTTGTTTAGTCAGTGTGAGATGGTGCCTGAAAACATATTTCAAGCAAAAAAAGGTGAGAAATGGCAACATTGTGAGCTGAGAGTCATCACTGTGCCATTTATTTGTCAGGAGACAGAGATGAGCTGTGTTGGGCTCCAGCCCAGTTCTTTGGGCTGTATCCCAGGATCGGGACAAACAACCTATATAGTCATTTAGCCTGGAGAACTTATTGTAATAAACATTTACTGAGGATAAAAAAAATCCTTGCTGATCTGACAGTGTATTGGTTATTATAAAGCCATGCTCTGCACCCAAACATTGTTATAAAGCCATGCTCTGCACCCAAACATTGTTTAAATCCATAGCACTTTATTTAAATTCTAGGGGAGATCCAAATATAGCAGGCTGAATTTGATGCATTGTGTCTAAAATGATGCACAAGGAATTTAGAGTATTTCTCTTGCAGGAACATGTACAGCCACAAGTACCGTATACAGTATACAGTACTGTCACTGTGGAATAAGAAAACTTTTTAAACTCTTAAAGTTGATTGTGAAATGAAAGGGAACGTAGTGTGTGTCTATGGCTGTGACTCACACAGCGGTGAGCTGTTTGTCATGTCACCTGGTCGCTCAGGGTGTGACTGCAGTTCAACAAAATATGCTGCAGATGGGAGTGTCTCAGTCAGACAACCTTGACTCACACACGGAGGACACACTTCAGCAGTAACTTACATAAGACTCTTGGGGTGATGTACTCTTACAGTTATGCAGCTAAACTGCAAGTCTGGGTTATTCTTGAAACAGTTTATTATTTGTTAAAGCTGCTTTGTTATAGTTGCAATAGCTGTTTTCTATTCCCCCACCAAGTTGTTTTGTAATATTGTGTTTGTAGTGTAGCCTACAGTGTATCATTAAAATGCTTCATGTCCATTTTTTTCCATTTTTTTGTTTTACATCTATTTTAACCTACATATAGGGTACTGGCTGATGATGCTGAGTTTCTGCACTGAACTAGATTCTGCACAGTTCCACATCTGCACCACATAGTTATGTCGACAGGTGAGAAAACAAAAATTAAAGTGCCATTACACCCCATCAGAACTGTTTCTCTGATCATCAGATATCTTCAGATAATACCTGATATCGCCATGCAGTGACTGATCATTTGTTCAGAGGTGAGAAGGAAGCCAAGGACTGAATTTCTTTTTTTTTTTCTTTCATTCTTGACCTAGCAAATTTTGTCCCTTGTTATCGTAGTAACAAAAATGATCAATTCCTTCCGAGAGATATTGTCTGCACGTTTGTGCTATTAGTATCCTCTTTATGACAGTCAGTTTATCATCTGGCTTTTGAGTGTGGTTGTCCAAAGAAGCTTAAAACTGTCTATACAAAATGCCATAGTACCCAAGGCACAGTTGTCGAGCTATCACGGGCCTACCGACTGACTAGTAATGCCGTGCCTGGAGTCATGTTGCTACATCATAATGTCTTACAAGTAATACTTTCAAACTAAAATGGACCCCTCAGTGGTGGGATTTTCTGTCTGCCTGTATTTATCTCAGATAAAAGGAGGTTTTGCAGGACTGATAAAGCATAATCCTAAAACTAACAGGGGTTAATAGTGTGCAAGGACCAAAATTCTATCTTAAAATATGAAGTGTGATAGCAAATCAGTGGAGTCAGAAAGAGGATTTGTTCTGGGTTTATTTCTGTCTGCAGATGAGTTCATTACTTAATGTGGTCAGCTTCACCCCTCTCATCCCCTGCACCACACAGTGGAGGTTCTGAACAGTTCTTTTAGCACAAGATTGTTACATCCCCAGTGTAAGAAGGAGCGTTACCGCAGGTCGTTCCTCCCCACAGCAATCAGACTGTACAATACATCACTGCGGTGATAAGATACAGTAGGTGAAATTATGAGGGACTATTCAGCTCCTGGAGGTAAAATGCATGGTTAATATGCACATATGTAAAATCTGTTCTTTATTTCTCTCGAATACTTTATGTTGTCTTGTTTTAGGTATTTTTGAGTAATTTTTTCAGAGATCCTCATGATTGAAATATAGGTATTTCCCCCACTGCGGGATTAATTATGGGAGTAATATTCTTGTTCCAAGAGTTCTTGATCTCTTGAATACTACAGTGGGTACAGAAAGTATTCAGACCCCCTTAAATTTTTCACTCTTTTTAGCATATGGCTGCAATATAACAATCATTGAAGTTCATTTTTTTCCTCATTAATGTACACACAGCACCCCATATTGACAGAAAAACACAGAATTTGTGACATTTCTGCAGATTTATTAAAAAAGAAAAACTGAAATATCACATGGTCATAAGTATTCAGACCCTTTGCTCAGTATTTAGTAGAAGCACCCTTTTGAGCTAATACAGCCATGAGTCTTTTTGGGAATGATGCAACAAGTTTTTCACACCTGCATTTGGGGATCCTCTGCCATTCCTCCTTGCAGATCCTCTCCAGTTCTGTCAGGTTGGATGGTAAACGTTGGTGGACAGCCATTTTCAGGTCTCTCCAGAGATGCTAAATTGGGTTTAAGTCAGGGCTCTGTCTGGTCCATTCAAGAACAGACCCGGAGTTGTTGTGAAGCCACTCCTTCGTTATTTTAGCTGTGTGCTTAGGGTCATTGTCTTGTTGGAAGGTGAACCTTCGGCCCAGTCTGAGGTCCTGAGCACTCTGGAGAAGGTTTTCGTCCAGGATATCCCTGTACTTGGCCGCATTCATCCTTCCCTCGATTGCAACCAGTCGTCCTGTCCCTGCAGCTGAAAAAC